>NC_029792.2:70061448-70109483 GCF_000816755.2 Arachis ipaensis
ACCGTGCCGCCGTGCCACCGCCAGCCGCCGCGCCAGCCGCCGTCACCACCATCCTCAGCCACCTTTCTGCCCACTCTCCTCAATTCGCCTACCAGGTTCTGACGAATGTCACCCTTCTATCCTTCATAGTTAATTCACATTTTTTCTGTTTATGTTCATCATTAGGCTAGTTAGATATGCATGTTGTAGTGGATTTTAGGTTGTTAGGTAGCCTAGGATGTGGTTAGTGGATTTAGGTCTGTTTAATTGCGCTGTTCGTGTTTCTTGTTTCATTATTTTCGTATTCTGCTGTTGCTGTGATGTTAGTTTTGTTCATATGCTGTAATTTCTTGTTTCATGTTGCTCTTTACTCTGATTTTTCATGTTCTTATTCCTTATATTAATTGCGGCTGTATTTTTGATTCATATGAACTACTCTGTTGTTGTTTATTTTCCGGGACAATCCAATTTTAGCCGAAATACTGCCCAAATTTCTGTAAAATATTTCCATTCATGTCTTGATTTTGACATTTTCAACTATGCTTTCCTAAGATTTAACCAAAACAATTCATGAATGCCAGGGCAAGCTTTCTTATTCTTTTTGTTTCCTGGTTCATAATTTGCATTTTTGATGTTTGATTCCAATTTTTGCTATTTCTATATCTATTTGAATCATCATCAACCTGTTTTCCTTATTTGGATATGAGTTAGTTATAGCTTCTAACTGTGAATACTTGTTACTTGGAATATTTTCATTATGCCACTTACTTTAACCCACTTTTTACTGACTCACTAATGTTAACTTCCTAAACTCTTTTTTAATACTAATCAACCTAAACTTTCAAAACCTCTCTTCTGATTTTCTTTCACTTTCTTTTAACATTCTAACCATGGCATGATGTTAATTTTTCTATTTAACATGAATTCAATTACATTTTGGATTGTGAATTCTTCTTTTCGGACCTTTAACTCCTATACAATCCTTAATGCACATTTACATAACTCATTCTCCTTATCCTTTTGCTCCTTTGCCACTTTGTGTTTCTTTTGATTATTTGCCTATCTGTTTTTCTGTTCTCACTATGTCCTGGTTTTCTGTTTTTCAGGATGTCTGCCAGCCAGAGAAAAGGAAAAGGCAAGGCTACTACTGGCAAACGTAAAAGAGGAGAATCCTCCATGTCCATCATAGATATGATGCACGATGAATCCTTGCGGGAGAAAAATTTTACCCCGCAGGAGAAGGCCGACCAGCTAATCCCTGCTACTGATCCAGTGAAGTTTGCATACCGATACTGTGAGCTGAAGTATCCGGTGTTTGCAACCTTCAGGAACCTATACCTGGAGAGAACTTTGAAGATCCCAGAAGAACTCCAGCAATACACCTCTGACCAGATCAAACAAAGAGGCTGGTTCTTCTTGGAGAGAAACCTGACTGAGGTCAATGCATCTTGGGTTAGGGAATTCTACTGCAATTACTTCAAAACCTCCCTAGATGCAGTGAACCTTAGAGAAAAACAGATTCTGGTCACTGAAGAGGCCATTGAAGATGTTCTGAAGCTTCTGCCTAAAACTGATCAGCTGGATAGTTATCAGAAAGATGAGGAGGATATGCGCTTCATGCGATTTGATTGGGATGCAGTCAAGGTCCGGATAGCCCTTGACCCGACCGTTCCTTGGATTATGGGTCAGAACACCACCATGCCAAAGGGCATCAAGCGGATTTACCTGAATGATGAGGCTCGGCTATCGCATCAGATTCTTAGCAACTTCATTATGCTGAGTACTCATGAGACTGAGATACCAGCCGCTATGATCACCCTCCTATGGTGTGTGATGGAGGGTAAGAACCTGTACCTGTCACGCTTTATCCGGTACCATATGGCCAGGGTCCACGTCCGAGGCACTCTTCCCTTTCCTTATTTGGTTACACAGCTAGGCCGTCGAGCTGACGTGCCTTGGGAGGATGCTGATAAGAAGCCACCTGCTGCAGAATGCAAGAAGATTATCCCTCACAGCAGGAACTTTCGGGCTTTGGGCTACAGACCTCCATTCCTCACTGCTACTGCTGACACAGCCACACCATCTGCCGGCCCCTCTTCTTCCACAGCTACCCCTGCCACCACCACTACACCTCCACCTGCCCCAGAGCCCATCTATCATCTAGTGCACCACCTGTTTCGACGGCTTGACCAGATGGAGCATCGCAACAAGCGACGCTATGAGCACCTGAAGCTGATGATACGCTCTGGCGACATCCCCTCCGAGCCTGACACACCATCCGAGGCATCTGAGGAGGAGGCGGATGATCACGAGGCAAAGACTCATCCACAGAGCGAGGCAGAGCAGGCAGGCACCCAGCAGGCAGCATCACATCAGGAGGCTACGCCTCAGATTTAGGCTGTAGACCCCGAGATCCCTATCCAATCAGCACCTACTCTGCAGCAGGCTGCTCCTCAGACCACCACCACAGAGACCCCAGCTACCCACCCTTCCAGTGATGACACCCCTTCACACCCTACTTGAGTGAGCATCGGGGACGATGCTACATTTTAAGTGTAGGGAGGTCGCCATCTCTGGTGTTCTTTTCTTTGGTGAACCACTACATACTTAAAGAGAGAAACTTTTGCGTGGTCTAGAAAATTGCGGATAAATCCTCGTTGCAAGTATAGTTTCTAAACCTTCAAAAGTCCTTTCATACAAACGTTTTGGTTGTCACAAGTAACAAACCCCTTTGAAATTGATAACCGAGTATTTAAACCTCGGGTCGTCTTCTCAAGGAATTGCAGGGAGGTATGTTCTTATTATTGGTTATGAGTCTTGTAAGGTAGGGGTTTTAGAAAGTAGGGAAGCAGTATGTTGAATGATAAGAAAAATAAAATAATAATAATAAAATAAACTCTTAGCAAGGTATTAGAATTGGAGGTCATATCCTTATCAATTGTGATGAAATTTGGATTTTAATCTCACTTTGTTAACCTCTAACTATGAAGGTAGATCAAGTGGATTAATTAGCTTAATCCTCAGGTCCTAGTCAATTCCTATGGAAAGACTAGAGTTATTGGAGCAACTCCCAATTTCAATCACTGCTTTATTGACAGCTCAAGCATTACCAATTACTTAACCAAAGCCAAAAGGAAGAAAATATCTAAATTAAAAAGCATCAATATAAATAAAGCAAAGAAAAATTAAATCTGAAAATACCTCAAATTGCATTAACAAAAGAAATTAAATCTGGCATAGATATTCATAAATTGAATTGAGAAAATAAATAAAAAGAACATTGAACCTGGAATTGAGAGTCACTCCTAAAACTAAGAGAAATCATAAATCCTAATCCTAAGAGAGAGGAGAGAACCTCTCTCTCTAAAACTACATCTACTCCTAAAATTATGAATATGAAAAACTTGATTATAAATGGATGCAATCCCTCTACTTTATAGCCTCTAATCTGTATTTTTTGGGCCGAGAACTGGGTCAGAAACAGCCCAGAATTCGCTGGTTGCGAATTCAAACATGCTGAATTTCTGTCACTGCAACGCGTCCGCATGAAGCACGCGGTCGCGTCGCCTAGCATCAAGGCAACTATGGCATATTATATATCAAATTGAAGCCCCGGACGTAAGCTTTCCAACGCAACTGGAACCGCGTCGTTTGGACCTCTGTATCTAAAGTTACAGCCGTTTGAGTGCGAGAGGGTCAGGCTGACAGCTTTGCGGTTCCTTCAACTTCTTGTATTCCTTCCACTTTTGCATGCTTCCTTTCCATTCTCTGAGCCATTCCTGCCCTGTAATCTCTGAAAGCACTTAACACACATATCAAGGCATCTAATGGTGATAAGAGAGGATTAATATTAGCAAAGATAAGTCCAAAGAAACATGTTTTCAATTAAAGCACATAATTAGGAAGGCAAATGTAAAACCATGCAAATAGTATGAATAAGTGGGTAAAGAGTAGATAAAAACCACTCGATTGAGCACAAGATAAACCATAAAATAGTGGTTTATCAACCTTCCCACACTTAAACATTAGCATGTCCTCATGCTAAGCTCAAGAGAAACTATAAAGATGAAGAAGAATGGTAGAATGTATGAAATGCAACCTATCTATATGAATGCAACTACATGAAAATGTTTCTACCTACTTGGTTAAAAATAAATAAATTCTCCAAGAATAAATATGAACTGGATTTCACTAACTCAAATCATGAAAATGAAGTACAAATAGACTTGCAAGAAGAAAATAGCTCACGAAAGCAGGGAACAAAGAATCGAGCATCGAACCCTCACTGGTAGTGTATACACTCTAATCACTCATGTGTTTAAGGTTCGATTCTCTCAATCCTCTACTAACCTTGCTCTCTAAGGCTTGCTCTTCATCTAACAATCAACATAAATTTAATGCATAGATACACATATCAAGAGGTCTTTTAAGGGTTGTAATGGGGTTAGGGTCAAGGTAGGATTGTATTTGGCCAAGTGGACTAAAATCTGAATCCTTAATTAACTTAAACTTTCCACCTAACTTTAGACAATCCGTGTAATCACAATACAAAATCTAACTATCCATCAACCATGTTTTCCACATTATTCATGCATTCTAATTCTAAGTACCGTACATATGCATTGCTTTCACCACTTACTTTGGGGCATTTTGTCCCCTTTCTCTTATTTGCACTTTTTCTCTTCTTTTTCTCTTTTTCTTCTTCTTTTTTTTATATTATATATATATATATATATATATATATATATATATATATATATATATATATATTTTAAATATATATATATTTTGAATGCATGACATGTCCTAAACATTTCTTTCACATTTTCAGAAAAATTCTAACATACTCAATTCTCAAACCAAATATTTTCAATCTCAATTTTCCCATACTTAAATTATAAGCACTCTCACTAGCCTAAGCTAACCAAGGATAAGGACATTATTATTTTTCGCTTAGAGTTAGTGATGAGCTAAAGTAAAGAACAAAGGGGTAAAATAGGCTCAAAATTGGTTTGCAATGGATAATGAAAGGGTTAAGGCCATATGGGTATGTAAGCTCAGAGAAATAAGGCCTCAATCATGTAAGTGTATGCATACATCAAATAATGGAAATATAGAATTAAGCAAGACAAAGATCACAATTTTAGAGAGAAAAATACACACTAAAACAGAATTTTGGTTGATAAAATGAAACCAATTCAAATAGGCTCAAAAATCTCATAGGTTTTGTGTGTTCGAGTTCTAAACCATGTTCCAGTATAATATTTCTTCAAACAAGTGTAACATTAAATTTTATTCAAATTAGTGAAATGCTCTAAAAGGTTTCTTGAAAAAGAAAATATTACTTTAACCAAGTGGTAAAATATGCAAAAAAATCAAACAAATATGCAAATGCAACAACTAATAAGGAAAATAAATTATTGGTGTTGAGATAGGAAGGTACTAACCCACGGAGATCGGTATCGACCTCCCCACACTTAAAGATTGCACCGTCCTCGGTGCATGCTAAGATGTGCAAGTGGATGGGGGTTGTGGTTCCTCAGCTGGGACTCTTTTCGTTCCTTTCCTTGCCGGTGGTTTAGGAGTAGCTTTCTCCTTTCCTTTCTTGGTGGCCATCCTAAAGAAGGGAAGAGAAAGTAAAATAAATTTAAAGGGATAGAGCAAGGAAGAGGGTGGTGTAAGTGATAATCGATGCACAATAAAGAAGAATGATGTTAACACATGGTCCGGACGACATGTGAAAAGTTCATCAATGGAAATATAGCAAGTGCATATAGGGACAAGTAAATGCAAGGGGTTTATTGGCATGCAAGCAAAGGCATGAGTAGCATAGATCAAGCATTCAATGTCCAATTGAAATATGTTATCACTCCTAACGAACCATCACGTTTGTATTGACAATTAAATTCAATTAATAAAATAGTAAAGGGAATTTGTGAAAAGCAAGCATTTAGTGTAGTAGAATAAAAGAAATCTAAAAATAGTGCAGAATGCCATACGGGCGTTTTCACAAACACATAGCATGCATGGTAAATAAGCTATTGAAAATAATAAATTGAACATGCAAGCAACCCTTAAAAATTGGTACATAATTGCCAAACAATTCCTTAATAATCCATAAAAATATAGAAAATAAGGACCCAAATAAATTTCTAACACCAATAAAAATAATGCAATGAATGAAAGTATGCAAATAAATTAAATAAAATAGAATGGAAGTGAAAGAAAATAAGAAAGGAAGAAGAAAGAAATAAGAAAAAATAAGAAAAATAAGGATTAGAGAAGAAAAGATAAGAAAATTGGCTGATCTGGATATTCTGTGCGCCGCTTGTGACGCGGACGCGTGACTGACGCGGTCGCGTGGTGCGTGATAAGGTCAGGTGGCGCGGACGCGTGGGTCACGCGATTGCGTGGCCTGTTTTGTGCGATTGGCGCGAGTGTAGCCTCGCGGTCGCGCAACTCTCTGTTTGAAACTCTTTTGCCAAAAATCTGGGTGACGCGATCACGTGGGGCATGCGATCGCGTGAATGGCCATCTTTTAAAAACGACGCGGACGCGTGGAGCACGCGTTCGCATGGTGAGGCTTGGGCTTGGGGAAGCTATTTTTCAAATGACGCGGCCGCATCGGCGACGCGGTCACGTGGATCAGTTTGTGCCATTAGCGCGCCTCCAGCCACGCTTTCGCGTAACTTTCTGTTTACTTTCTTTTCTTCACAACGCACATACGACGCGGACGCGTCGGCAACGCTGTCGCGTCGCGTGCGAAAATCCCTTTTTTTATCTGAAAAAAAAATGCAGAATGTAGTGTTAATATGAATGTGATGCAAAACTCCATGTTCAATATAATAAAATAAAATAAAACTCAAAAACAAATAAAACTAAATAAAAATGAAAAAGGAACGATCATACCATGGTGGGTTGTCTCCCACCTAGCACTTTTAGTTAAAGTCCTTAAGTTGGACATTTGATGAGCTTCCTGTTATGGTGGATTATGCTTGTATTCATCCAGGAATCTCCACCAATGTTTGTATCTCCAGTAACCTCCGGGGTCCTAAACTAGGCATGTAAAGCCCTTAAGAAGCTTCAAACAGATTCTTAGGCTCCCGGGGTGACAAATGTCAGAGTAGATTCCAGGATCCCAAACCTTGATTTTGCACCCGTCTTCTTGTTGATCATCATGATTCCATCCGGGTGGTTCAACCTTAGAATTCTCACTGAGGCGTCCAAACAACTTCCTAGACCCATTCAGTTGAGCTTTACACCAACCCTTGTATTTAAACCTTGAGTATGCAACCATGTTGAACCTTGCTTGACAACTCCAACCACTAACCATCGTCCTCTTACTCTTAATACCACAAAGAGCTCTAAGTTGACCATCCGTCTCCAGTAGCCCATATTCAAGTGGAATTAGAAAGCTAAGGGATATGAATTTTACCCACTTGAATGTTGTGAAGGATGATGGCAACTTAGGGGGAGGTATTTTTAATGAAATTGCAAGCTCCACTCCATTGTGCTCTTCTCTGATAATTACCACCTCTTTGCAAGCTTCTTCAATTTTAACCTCTTCCTCTTGGTAGCTTTCTTCCAATTCAATCTCCTCTTCATTGCTTTCCAAGGGCATGGGAGGTTGTGCTTCTTCTTCTTGAATCTCCATCTCTTGATCAACCTCTTCCAAGTCTTCAACCGTGATATGCCTTGGAGGTTGTACACCCTCCTCAGCATCAATTTCAAACGTCTTGAAAGGGAGTTCTATGACTGGACTTTCCCATGGAGGTTCTGCATCTCCTAAATCTTCAACCACTTCTTCCTCTTCAATAATTACAGCTTCCTCCACTTGTTCCAGTACAAAGTCATGCTCCGTACTGTCCACAGGAGTTTCTAATATCTCCTTCATGCTATGTTCTTCATTAGATTGCCCACATGAAGCCATGGGAGCACTTTGAGTGTCCGAGCGTCGGGAACCTAATTGACTTATCGCTTGATTTAGTTGATATAGAGTTGCATGAAATCGATCCGCTGCTTCCTTGAGATGATCCCTTGATTCATCCTTCACTAATTCTTCAACCACTCCTTCGACTTCAAGGGTTTTTACTACCTTCACCCTTAGGGCCTCCTCTAGCTCCTTATGAAGTATAGATTCGCGAAGATGATCCCTTCTCTCTTGTTCCATGTCAATAGCATCATTGGGATCATGTTGCTCCTGGATTGATGGATGTGGGTGCTCTTCCATGGATGGTGGTGATGGGATGGAAAGATCATTCTGTGGTTGAAAAGGAAGTGTACTAGAGCTTGAGGGTTGATTGTTGAAGGTATTTGGTGGTCCGATTTGGGCGAAGAGAGCTTGTATAGTAGAGTTTAGATCGACAAGTGCTTTCTCTATGGAGGTTTGGGGTGGATAGGAGGGTTCATTTGGTTCATAGGGTGGTTGGTATGGTGGATGTGGGTTAGGGTCATATGGTGGTGTTTGGTGGTGAGGGGTTTGTGAGTATGGTGGTCCAAAGTCATGTTGAGGAGAGGGTTTATAGGCATATGGTGGTGGTTGTTGATAGTCCATTGGAGGTGGTTGTTGCCATGAGGGTTGATCAAATCCTTGTGGCTCCTCCCATCTTTGATTGTTCCAACTTTGATGCCTGTTCTCATTGTAATCTCTTCTTCCTGCAACATAATTGTAACCAGACTTATAGCCAAAGGGGTGAGAGTTCATAGTAGCAAATAAAAATTAAAAATGAAAATAAAAACAAATTTAAATTAAAAGGTTATTTAAATTTTGAATTTGAAAATTAAATTTTGAAATTTGAAAAATTTTTAAATTTGAATTTTGAAAATTTTTAAATTTGAATTTTGAAATTTGATTTTTGAAATAAGATAAGATAAAATAAAAATTTTAAAATAAAAACCAATAACCTCTTAACTTAAGAAAAAGCAAAAATAAAAACAAAAATAAAAACAAATAAACAAGCAAAAAATAAAATATTTACAATAACCAATAATAAGGCACACGTTTGCAATTCCCCGGCAATGGCGCCATTTTGAAGAGAGAAACTTTTGCGTGGTCTAGAAAATTACGGATAAATCCTCGTTGCAAGTATAGTTTCTAAACCTTCAAAAGTCCTTTCATACAAACGTTTTGGTTGTCACAAGTAACAAACCCCTTTGAAATTGATAACCGAGTATTTAAACCTCGGGTCGTCTTCTCAAGGAATTGCAGGGAGGTATGTTCTTATTATTGGTTATGAGTCTTGTAAGGTAGGGGTTTTAGAAAGTAGGGAAGCAGTATGTTGAATGATAAGAAAAATAAAATAATAATAATAAAATAAACTATTGGCAAGGTATTAGAATTGGAGGTCCTATCCTTATCAATTGTGATGAAATTTGGATTTTAATCTCACTTTGTTAACCTCTAACTATGAAGGTAGATCAAGTGGATTAATTAGCTTAATCCTCAGGTCCTAGTCAATTCCTATGGAAAGACTAGAGTTATTGGAGCAACTCCCAATTTCAATCACTGCTTTATTGACAGCTCAAGCGTTACCAATTACTTAACCAAAGCCAAAAGGAAGAAAATATCTAAATTAAAAAGCATCAATATAAATAAAGCAAAGCAAAATTAAACCTGAAAATACCTCAAATTGCATTAACAAAAGAAATTAAATCTGTCATAGATATTCATAAATTGAATTGAGAAAATAAATAAAAAGAACATTGAACCTGGGATTAAGAGTCACTCCTAAAACTAAGAGAAATCATAAATCCTAATCCTAAGAGAGAGGAGAGAACCTCTCTCTCTAAAACTATATCTACTCCTAAAATTATGAATATGAAAAACTTGATTATGAATGGATGCAATCCCTCTACTTTATAGCCTCTAATCTGTATTTTCTGGGCCGAGAACTGGGTCAGAAACAGCCCAGAATTCGCTGGTTGCGAATTCAAACATGCTGAATTTCTGTCACTGCGACGCGTCCGCATGAAGCACACGGTCGCGTCGCCTAGCGTCAGAGAAACTATAGTATATTATATATCAAATCGAAGCCCCGGATGTTAGCTTTCTAACGCAACTGGAACCGCATTGTTTGGACCTCTGTAGCTAAAGTTACAGCCGTTTGAGTGCGAGAGGGTCACGCTGACAGCTTTGCGGTTCCTTCAACTTCTTGTATTCCTTCTACTTTTGCATGCTTCCTTTCCATCCTCTGAGTCATTCCTGCCCTATAATCTCTGAAAGCACTTAACACACATATCAAGGCATCTAATGGTGATAAGAGAGGATTAATATTAGCAAAGATAAGTCCAAAGAAACATGTTTTCAATTAAAGCACATAATTAGGAAGGCAAATGTAAAACCATGCAAATAGTATGAATAAGTGGGTAAAGAGTAGATAAAAACCACTCAATTGAGCACAAGATAAACCATAAAATAGTGGTTTATCAATACTCTTTTTATTTATTTTGCTACTTTTCTGTATTTTTCTCTTTATTTTTATTTTTATTTTCTCAGTACTTATATATATTGCTATTTTTATGTATTTATTCTATGTTGCACTTTAGTTCATATTCTAGCCATTCAGTTTTAGTTGCAATTCTAACTTATTAGTTATAGAAATTGTGGATTAATTAGTATAGTTTACCCTTTTTAGCATAAGATAGCTTAGTTTAAATTGAAAAACATAAAAAGGAAGTAAACTAGGAACTTGAACATAATAGAAACAATCCACACAACTTGTATATATAGCATTACATGTTAGTTAGTCAACAACATTTCATCAAGGAGAAACACTAGAACTTTAAAGCCACCTTAAGTTTTACATTGAGAATAATGGGCATTTTTAACTAAACTTGCATGACATACATAAGTGATAAATGATTTTTGAGTTAGAGAACACACAGCCTGTGAGTTTTGAGCTTAATTGTATGGTTACATTCAAACCATAATATTTTATTCCTGTGTGTTCCGCCCTTCTTTTTATTATGATGTTCTTTACTTTGTTTTAATCTATATGTCCGATTATAGAATAGAAATACATACCAGGAGAGTGATTGAGGCCATTATTTGATTTTAGCTCACTTATCCCAAAATAACCTACCTTTCACATCACCCTTTTTAGCCCCCCTTGAGCCTTTAAATCCCTTTTTTCTATAAACCACATTACTAGCCTTAAGCAGAAAAACAAAATAAAAATCCCAAGTTGAATCCTTGGTTAGCTTAAGATAGAAATTGTGTATGATTTACATGTGGGAAACCTATTGGGAACATGGATGATAAAAAAAACAAAAGGTAGAAAAGTTGAAAAGAATAAAATAATTCAAATAAAAATTTTTGGGACGCATGCTTATGTGAAATCAAAATAATTGAATTACCATGTGCATTTAAAAAAAAAAGTGTTATTTTTCAATAGTTGAATAAAGGGGACACAAAAGAATTCCCCAAATGTGAAATAAAGCAATGCAGATGGGATAAAAATAATAAACATTGAAACATGAGCATGTGACATCAAAAGTGGGAAAATATGGAAAAATAGGTAAAGAAGCTTTGCTTTACAAAGTATGTATGTTAGGTGAGATCTTAGACTAATTAAGGATTCACTTATTAGCTCACTTAGCCTTATACATATACCCTTACCTTTACCTTGGCCCCATTACAACCTTAACTAAAGACCTCATGATTTTTGGTATGTCTATATTCTATAATTGTTGATTGGTCAGATGAAGAACAAAGTTATAGAAAGTAAGGATAAAAAGAAGAATAGAGTGATTAACCCAATAAACACTGAGTGACTAGAGAGTAAACACAAAATCCAGTGAGGGTTCAATAGCTCATTAACATATATCTCTGTTGAAATTATTAATTGTCTTGCAAGTTTATAAAATGTTTTTCTCTCCCATCTCAATTGTAAAGGCACCTTATCAACTATCTAAAGTTTGGCTATATATATATATGACTCCTTGAGAATGTGAATTAATTCAACTACATGCAAGCTTTATGTACAAGTGAATAAAAATAAGAATTGCATGATACATCATTCATTTAGGTAGTTGCATTTAGATTAGATTGCATTGCATGACATTCCACCACTTCAACCTAACATTACTCTTGGACTTAGCATGAGGACATGCTATTGTTTAAGTGTGGGGAGGTTGATAAACCCATATTTTATGATATATTTTGTGCTTAATCTGAGTGATTTATTCAATCCTTCACCCACTTATTCATATTAATTGCATGGTTTTACTTTTCCTTCCTCATTATGTGATGTATGTGAAAAACATGTTTCCTATGCTTTAAAATTAATTATTTTAATTACCTTTATTTCCATTCGATGCCGTGATTAGTGTGTTGAGTAATTTCAGATCTTCTAAGGCAGGAATGACTCAAAGGATGGAAAGGAAACATACAAAAATGGAAGGAAAGCATAAAACGGAGTTTTTGAAGAAACTGACAGCCACGCGATCGCATGGACGACTCGGCCGCATGCCAAGCGCGAAGAAGCAGCGACGCGGCCGCATGACTGACGCGACCGCGCGCCTTAAGCAGAATACATATGACGCGGTCGCATGACTGACGCGACCGCGTGACAAGGAAAACTCCGAATGACGTGACCGCGTGACCCACGCGGACGCGTGACAGAGGCCACGCACCAGAAATTGCAGAAAACGCTCCCAGCAAATTCTGAAGCCCTTTTTGGCCCAAATCCAAGTCCAGAAGGCATAGACCAGAGGTTATGAAGTGAGGGAATGCATCCATTTAAAGGGAGTCTCCACTTTAGTTAGTTTTCATGATTTAGATTTAGTTTTGAGAGGGAGATTCTCTCCTCTCTCTTCTCTCTTTAGGATTAGGATTCAGAATTAGGATTTTATTCGCTTTCCAGATTATCTCTTTATCAGGTTCAATATTCCTTTTTATTTACTTTTGTAATTTAATTTATGAATTCTTCCATGTTACAGATTACTCTTTTGAATTAATGTTATTTGAGGTATTTCAGTTTAATATTTCTTTCTCTTATTTACATTATTGTTATTCCCATCTGAAGACATTTTTATTCCGGTAGATTCACTTTCCTCGCAACCAAAACGTTTGTACGAAAGGACTTTTGAAGGTTTAGAAACTATACTTGCAACGAGGATTTATCCGCAAATTTCTAGACCACGCAAAAGTTTCTCTCACCACAGCCCAACTTTTCGTTCAATTTGCTCTTTACGCCGATTTTCATGCCTACGCATACGCGTCGCTGACGCTTACACGTGGGTTGAAAAAATTTGCAGGGGACGCATATGTGTGAGGCATGCATACACGTGGGGTGGCTTGTGCGCCACGCACCCCTCCCACGTGTCTCCATCGCAACTCTCTGTTCGTTTTCTTTTTTGTTGCGTAGTCACACACGACGCGTGCGCGTCTATCCCTTTCTTTCTTTTTTATGCAGAATGCAGGTGATGATGTAGAAATTATGAATGAACACTAATAAAAATAAAATAAAATAAAACTAAGAATAAAAATGGACGATCATACCATGGTGGGTTGTTTCCCACCTAGCACTTTTAGTTATTGTCCTTAAGTTGGACATTTGGTAAGCTCCTTGTCATGGTGGTTTGTACTTGAACTCGTCTTGAAACTTCTACCAAAGCTTGGACTTCCAATAAGCTCTATCAATTCCAAGTAAATTCTCCAAGCCTTGATGAAGTTCCTCACAAGCTTTGAGCTCCCAAAATTGATCCTCTTGTATGCCGGGATCCCAAATCTTATTTCTACACCCGTCTTGAAGTGGATCATCATCGTTCCATCCAGGTGGTAAGCAAGATGAATTCTCAAGTAAGCACCTAAATAAATTTTTAGACCCATTCAATCGAGCTCTACACCAATCCTTGCACTTCAATTTGGAGCGTGCAGCCATATTGAACCTTGCAGGACAACTCCTACCACTAACCATCTCCCTCTTACTCTTAAAGCCATAAAGAGCTCTAAGTTGACCATCCGTTTCCAGTAAACCGTATTCAAGTGGGAAAGTAAAGGTCAAGGATAAGAATTTTACCCACTCAAATGTTGTATTGGATGGTAAGGGCCTCGGGAGAGGTGTTTCTAATGATCTTGCAGGCTCCACTCCCTTGTGCTCTTCTTTGAATTCTTCCACCTCTTTGGAAGCCTGTTCAACTTCAACCACAACCTCATCAAATTCTTCTAATTCTTTCCTATCACTCAAGTTATAAGTTGGAGGTTGAGAAAGTCCACCTCTACATCACCTTCAGATTCACTCGGAGAAGGTTCTTCAGAATCAAGGGGTCCAGTCGCGGGTGCAAGTTCATCACTAGGAGGTTGTGATGTGGGAACTTCATCACCAAACGGATTTGTTTCTTGTTCTATTCCATCAAATTCTTCATAAGGAACATGCCTTGGAGGTTGTGCAATATCTTCTTCAACATCAATTTCAAGCTTATTTGAGGAATACTCTACAACTTTAGATTCCCATGGAGGTTCAGCATTTCCTAAGTCTTCAACCACTTCCTCTTTTTCTATAATTTCAGCTTTCTCCACTTGCTCTAATACAAAATCGAACTCCTCCTTGATGTCTTCCTTAACTAATTCTTCAACTACTCCTTCATCTTCAAGGGTCTCTACTTCCACATTTTGGGCCTCCTCATGCTTCTCTTGTCCCGTGTCAATAGCATAATTGGGATCATGTTGCTCTTGGATTGATGCATCCACACAAGATATAAGAGCTTGGAGAGTAGAGTTGAGACTAGTGAGAGTAGAGGTAAGTGTGGTTTGAAGCTCTATTTGCCCTTGGCGAATAACACTAAGGGTGTTGTCATCTAGTGGAGGTTGGGGTGGATAGGAGGGTTCATTATTTTGGAGAAAAGGTTCATAATAGGAGGGTATTTCATCTTGATAAGGATATGGAGATGGTTCATTTTGATAGGGATATGGAGGTGGTGGTTCTTGAGAGTAATTGGGTTGGAATTGTGGTGGTTCTATGTATGGTTCATTTGGCTCATAAGGTAGTTGGTATGGTGGGTATGGGTTAGGGTTATATGGAGGTGAATGGTGGAAAGGGGCTTGTGAGTAGGGTTGAGGGCTATGTTGAGGAGGTGGTTCATAGGCATGTGATGGTGGTTGTTGACACGTACAAGAAGGACTACCACATCCATTGGATTGGTATGCATTAGGATTGGAGTTATACCTATATAAGACCGGAGGAGATTGTTGCCAAGAAGATTGTCTATAAGCTTGTGGCTCCTCCCAACCTTGATTGTTCTATCCTTGATGCATATCCTCATTGTAGCTTCCATTTCCTGTAACATAGTTTGAACCAAACTCATAGCCAAAGGGGTGAGAATTCATAGTAGCTAATAAAAATAAAAACTAATAAAAAGAAGCAGCTAAGTCCTAAAACTAACAAAAAACCAACAAATAGCAAAAAGCAAATATTTACAATAACCAATAATAAGGCACACGTTTGCAATTCTCCGGTAGCGGCACCATTTTGATGAACGGATTTTTGTGTGGTAAAGAATTTCATAATAAATTCTCGTTGCAAGTATAGCTTCTAAACCACAAAGAATCCTTTCATACAAAAGTTTGATTGTCACTTAAGAAAACCCAATAAAAATAAATCGAAGTATTTAAACCTCAGGTCGTCTCTCAAGGAATTGCAAGGAAGTATAGTTATTATTGGTTACGAAAAAGTATCTTTTTGGGATTTTGAATAAGGAACAAGAAAAGTAAATTGCAAGTATAAAGCTAATAGCTAAGAAACAAGAAAAGTATATTTCTAATACGCTGAACTTTTGCACGATCCATGTGTACGCGTGATGCACGCGTGTGCGTCCCTAGACACCAAGTCAACTATGGTAAATTGTATATTATTGCGAAACCCCGGATGTTAGCTTTCCAACGCAACTAGAACCGCTTCATTTGGATCTCTGTAGCTCAAGTTATGATCGATTGAATACGAAGACGTCAGGGCTGACAACTTTGCAGTTCCTTCAATTTCTTGTATTCCTTCCACTTTTGCATGCTTCCTTTCCATCCTTTAAGCCATTCATACCCTATAAACCCTGAAGCCACTTAACACACATATCAAGGCATCGAATGGTAATACGAGAGGATTAAAATTAGCAAAATTAAGGCCAAAGAAGCATGTTTTCAATCATAGCACAAAATTAGGAAGGAAAATGTAAAACATGCGAATTCAATGAATAAGTATGAAAATAGTGGATAAAATCCACTCAATTAAGTACAAGATGTGCCACGAAATAGTGGTGCATCAGGCACCAACCATGACATCAATCAAAGGTTTTCAACCTTAAAACATATCATTCTTCAAAAACACATGATCAAATATAAAATGCAACTAAATTAAGCCTATAATTCAATCAAACTAAGCTAATCAAAGAGATAAAATTCAATAAGCAAAAACTAAAAGAAAGAAGAGTTAGAAGGATATTACCATGGTGGGGTGTCTCCCACCTAGCACTTTAGATTAAAGTCCTTAAGTTGGACTTTTTGAGTGAAGCTTGTGTCAAGGTGGCTTATGCTTCCACTCATCCTTGAGTTTCCACCCATGTTTGTTCTTCAAAAATCCTTTGAGATCCCAAACAAAGTACATCAAGCTCTCAAGCAACCTCAAGCAAGCAATTGGTACCCAAAATTGTTGATCATTGGAACTTATACCTGGATCCCATACTTTAGTTTCTCTATCATCCTCTTGTTGATTGTTACTCTTGCACTTGGATGAACAACCTCCCAAATTTCCTTTTAAGCACCCAATTAAATCTTGGACTCCTCCTAATTGAACCTTGCACCACTTATGCCTTGAACTCCTTCAGCAACCAACATCCATCTCTTTATTGTTGAACACCTCAAGAAGAAACTTAAGTTGGTGATCCGTTTCCAAGAGAGCATATTGGTGTAGGCCTATGAAGCTCATTGAGGATATTGTTACCCACTCAAATTGTCATTGGATTGGAGTTATTCTATTGGACTCTTGCATGAAATCTTTTACTTCTTGGGTGGCTACCTCTTCCTCACCACCTTTTTCTAGCCCTTTCCTCACCAACCTCCTCTAAGTTTTCTCTACTATCATTCAACCCAAACTTAGGAGGTTGTGTGAGGTCTACTTCCATATCTCTCTCAAACTCAAAGAAAAAGGGCTCCTAAAGATCATTGAGGGGATTGACCAAGGTGGACAAAATATCATTGATGATGGAATCCACTTCTTGATCAAACTCCCTCAATTCTCCATTTACCTATTGTGGTTCAATTTTTTTACCTTCCTCCTTTTATGACTCAAACCTTGACTCCACTTCTCTTTTAGACTTCATGTTCTCTTCCTCACTACACTCCTTAGTTAATCCTCCACATTCTTCGAGAGGAATGTCTTGATTGCTTGAACGTAGTGACGCTAAGCGGTTCACTACTTCGACTATGGTAGCCATGAACTCCCCTTGCTTCTTTCGGAATTCTCCTTGCTCTTGGAGAAAAGCTTGAAGGTCTTGTTGTTCTTAGGGCAAGGGTTGGAGATCTTCACATTTAGGTGAAAAAGAAGGTTCAATGGTTAGGAGAAAGGTTGTAGAGTTGGAAGGTGTGTAAGAAGGTGATGGTTCATATGGCTGGTGGTAAGGTATACAAACATTTTGATTCCATGGAGATGGATGGTGTGGTGTTTAAAAGTTTAATGGTTGAGGGTTTTGTAGGGGGTACCGTTCATATCTTTGGGTTTGGTATGCACATTGGGGAGAGTTTGGTTCATTGTAGCATGGGGAAGGTGGTTGCCAGAGTGTTGCTCATACGCATACAGTTCCTCTCTCAATTGATTCTCTCACTCCATGATGCAATTCCAATTTGAAGTCATCAAACCCTACAATATAATCACAACCAACTCCAAGCAACAACGGTGATAGCTCATAGAGAAAATGAAAAAAATAAAAGCAAAAAGCATCAATAAACAAGAAAAACAAACACCTAAGTATTAGTAAAAACAACCAAATAACCAAAAAGTAAGCTATTTACAATATTGACATATTCACAACAACAAAAAATATAACACCGTTTGCATTTTCCGGCAATGGTGCCAAAAACTTAATGTGAGAAATTTTGTTGGTCTAGTGTTTCACAAAATATAGGTTTGTTGCAAGCATAGTCTAGACCAGCAAAAAATCCTCAATCAAAGTTTAAATTTTCAAATACAAATAACCGAGAGTAATTAAACCTCGGGTCGTCTCCCTCGGATAATGCAAATTGAGGTATCACACTCTTAGTTGTGAAATCATAGGGGGTTTTCAAGCATAAAACAGAAAATGTAAAAGAACTAAGAAATAAAAGAACTAAGAAATGATCAAAAAGGCAATTAATGCAATTAAAGAGAAAATAAGATCAAAACTAGTGAAAATGCAAAGCTATGTTTAAAAGAGTCTTGACTTGAGAATGAGAGGTAAAGAATCCTATCATCGTCATAACCACAACTATGGCAAGTATGATGAGTCAATCTCGCTTCGTCAACCCCTAACATCGAGGAGTAAGTCAAGCATAATTGACCTTAATCCATAAGTCCTAGCTAACTTACCAATTTCTTAGTAAAAAGCCAGTGTCAATGGAAACAAGAATCAACTAACTACCCAAGAATTACCACTAAATGTCAGACTTTATGACTCTAGTATCCTAGGAACTCATTTCCCAAACCAAGGTGTGAAAATCTACTCAAAATTACCAAGTGGCATTTTCACAAACACATGGTGTGCATACAACCAAAGCATAAGAATTTGTAAAGAAAAATGAAAACTATAACTAAACTATTCACAATATCAACAATAGAAACTCAAGCAAGCATATATAAATCATAAAAGACCAAATCCATAAAAAAAACTTCAAGAAACCGAAATCGCATATATGAACAAATTAACTTAAACCAAGAGAAAATGGGAGTAAAGGTGATGTAATTAAAGAGAAATTAAAGAGTACTTACAATAAAGATGAACAAAATCCAAGTTCAAAACCTAAACTATTAAATGCTACAGTGAAAACTACATAAACCCTAAGAGAGAGTTTCCTATACTACACTACTCCTACTCCTAATTATGTTGTAAAACTATCTAAGTGAGCTCTCTTTGATATGAAATGATCCCCCTTGATATAGCACTTCCAACCAGCTTCAGCACGCTTAAAACTGGGCCAAGAGGCCCAAAAAATCGTGAGCCACGTGCTTCATTAATGAAGTCACACGCTGGTACTTGTGCGTACACACACTTGCTGATTTTTCTGCTTGTGCATATGCACAGATGTATGTGTACGCACCCTTGCTGGTTTCGCCACTTGTGCATACGCACAAGAGGTTGTGCATACGTCAGTGTGTGCTTCTCATTTGTTTTCTTCATGTGTTCTTTCTTTTTGCATGCTTCCTTCCTCTTCTACCAACCCATTCTTTCCGTGTTGACCTGAAATCACTTAACAAAACATATCACGGCATCGAATGGAATAAAAGTGAAATTAAAATGCTCAATTTAAGTACTAAAGTGCATGTTTTCACATTTAGGTTCAATTTAGGGATAAAATACAAACGTATGCTATTTTGGTGATTAAGTGTGAGTTTATGTGATGAAATCCACCCAATTCAGCCAAAAATTATCATTAAATATGGACTCATCAGTTACCGGCGAAAACTTTTTGCCAGTAAGTTTGGGGCCACACTATATTGTTTTGTGCCAACTTACCGTCGGATTTTTCCCCGGTAAATCCGACGGTAAACTCAATTTTTTTTAATACAATTAGTACTCAAAATCAATTTTTATTATTTTAAATTTTTTATACAATTAGTAGTCAAATTCTAAATCATAGAAACTAAATAATGATTTTATTAAACAACAAATATACGTAATAAAAAGTCAAATAAATAAAATAAATCAAATAGCTTAGAACAAAATAATAATCACTACAGATCCTAGTAGTCGCTGTCATCCCCTTGGTTCTGCTGAGGTGATGGACTAGGCAGTGATGTTGGTGTCCTTCCATCAGCGCCGTTGCCATTAGTAGTGCTACTGCCACCATCGTGCATCTGCTCGTGGTACACCATCATCTGTTGCTACATCCGCTGAATCTGCTCCAGCTCCTGCCTAAGCTCCATCCTAAGGGAGATCGTATCTGACACACATGCGAGGATCTCGTTGTACCTCTTCTCATACTGTTGCAGCTACTAAGTCTGTTGGTGAAGGCTCTAGGTGAGATTCTATACCTACTCACTTAAATCGATGCTATCCTCGACTTTGACAGGGATGGTAGCAGAGGTAGTTGAAGCCCTCAATGTGGAGGTGAGGAGGTTGTTGACGAAGAACAATCCCAACTCATAAACGCGATTCTTGTACGGCTCATTTGCGGTCTCACTCCACACCATATTAGGATCGTCGACTGAATCAACAGAGTTGTTGACGTCCTCTTCAGCACACTGAGATTGTTGGATTGCGGCCTCCAGTCTCTGCGTGTTGGACTTCTGTGTAACACATGTTATGATTAGGACGAAAGTTAATTGAAAACTTATATCACTTGACGTTCACTCACATAATGATCTGTAGACTACTGATCAACAAATGTTTTCTTGTATGATCCAATGACTTAGATTAAACATATTGAAATAATATGTTAAATCAAGTAATAATAAAATTAAATGTCAAGGACAAAATAAACTTAATAGCAAAATGAAATAAGTTACATACCAGGCTAGCCTTTGTCTTTATGAAAGTCGCTGACCCGCCAGAATACCTCGATGACCTAGCTGTTGTCCTGATAGCTCTGTTTGTGAGACAATGATCCTTGAATCCCTCATCAGTCTCCCAATAGATATACAATGTCTTCTTAATGTCTGGGAGCAGCCAAATAGTGAGGTGGTCTCACCTCTCACGTACGTCCTACTTCATCTGTTGAAGCTGCCTAGCCATTCGATGTTCAAAGATCTTCTTGATCATGGCATCGTGAATCTTCTCCCATATAAATTTCTCCTACACAAAGAAATATTTAGTACTACTTAATTGAAATTAAATATATAATTAAACAAAATAGAAGATATAAACTAGCTAAGGTTTGAATATGTTGAGTTCTTACAGCCCACTTCTAAAATCATCACGCTCTAGTCTCAGTAGGGATCTTCTTATAGCTCGGCCATGGATGGTCGAACATCAATTTAATAATATTGGTATACTCCTGTGTACATGCGTTGTTATTTGGCGTAAACCTATCAATGGAAAACTTAATATTTATATGTTGAATAAGAATATCAAAATAGATTGCATTTCAAAACATTAAAATAGTACTCACACTGTCAAATAATCAAGCTAAATTGTCATCCGTACGATGGGCTGTAATGGAGGGCATTTAGGTGGGATCCGAGGGAGGATTCCGACACTGCGGTGTTTATCGCTGGAGGTGGTGTCATTGACGGAGCTAAGTCGTCGGTTAAGAATTTTGATGAAGCGGAGATTGTTGTGTCGGTATAGAATTTCACAAATGAAATCTCGTTGCAAGTATAGTTCTAAATCAACAAAAAATTCCTTCAATAAAAAATTTAGTTGTCACAAGTACAAACCCCAATAAAAATAAACCGAAGTATTTAAACCTCAGGTCGTCTCTCAAGGAATTGCAAGGAAGTATTCTTGTTATTGGTTATGAAGTACGTTTTGGGGTTTTTAAATAAGGAATAAGAAATGTAAATGGCAAAAGAAACAAGCTAATAGCTAAGAAAGCTCTTTGCAAGGTATGAGAACTAGAAGTCCTATCCTTATTATCATCATCAATTGTGACAAGAATTGTTCATTACTCCACTTAGTTAACCTCTAACTATAAAGGAAAGTCAAGTGGATATCAATTTGAGACCACAAGTCCTAGTCAAATCCTAAGGAAAGACTAGCTTTAGTGGCATTCAAGTCGACTAGAAACTTCCAATTATCAATCAACAAGAGAGTTTGATAACTCAAGTATCACCAATTACGCAACTCAAGCCAAGAGATGGAAAAACCTACTCTAACATCCTTCCAAGCATTTTGTCAAACACTAGGAAGGCATAAAAAGGAAAGCAAGATAAAATTGCAAAAAATGTAAATCTATAACTACCAATTGCAAGGAAATTAGCAACAACAAAGCAAATCAACAATAAAAGAAAAAAAAAACATAAATTGCATTAAAGGAAAATAAAAGGAACAAGAGTGCATCAACAACAAAGTAAACAAATACAAAGAGTAAAATACTAAACTAGGAAAGCAAAGGTAAAGGAGCAAGAAATGAAAAAAGAAAAGTAAATCAAGGCATGAATTAAACCTAGATCTAAGAAATTCTAATCTACATCTAACCTAATTCTAGAGAGAAGAGAGAGCTTCTCTCTCTAGAAACTAACTAAAACATGATGAAAACTACTCTAAGTGCCCCCCTTGATCCCTCTTGAATTCTGCATGTAATAGGCTCAGAAATGAGTTTGATTTGGGCCTAGGAAGCTCAGAAATCGCCCCCAACATTTTCACTTTAATGATGTCACATGTGAGCAGCGACGCGTACACATGGGTCACGCGTGCGCGTTGATTAGCATTTTACTTCCCACGCGTACGCGTCATATCATGCGTACTGTAAAACCTGGTTAATTTATGGCTAATTAACCCATAAATTAAAATATATTCTAGAAAGTGAGAAATGAGGTTTTTATGGTTTAATATGATAGAGAATTTTAAAATGAGAATTTCGACACCAATTTTAAAGAAATCGGCCCAAGATTAGGCCAAACGGGCCAAACTGGGCCAACCGGACCCAAGTTGGGCCCAAGGCCCAGCTAAACTTTCTTTTAATTAGAGAGCTCAGCTCTCTCTACCTCAAAAGCAACGCACACACGCTGCTGGTAAGGAGAAGGGAAAGTCAACCCCTTGCTCCTATTCACATCAAACTTCCATTGATCATATCTTTTGATCCGGAGCTCCGATTGACGCACCATTTGCAGCTACACGACCGCCACTTTGACCTTTACAAAACCCACACAAGCAATCTTGAGGTAAGTCACAGTTTCATATTTGAATCCCAGCCCTTGATTTTCCAGTTTATTGGGCAAAAATGTTGAAATTTGTGGGCTCCTTGTGTTGTAGGATCTAATTAACTTGAGGCGAAGGCTTGTTCTTGCTCTCTTGATCCTTGAGTGAGGTAAGAGATCTCAAACCCTAGTAAAAATGTTGAATTTAAGGTATTGGGTATTGAGTTATTGTGTTTTGGTGTGATATTGTGGCTTAGGCATTAAATATATGTGTATTGGAGCTTAATTGGTGGTTTTGGAAAGCTTTGGTGTTGAACCCCCAAGCTTGAAAATCGGTCAAGGTATGATTTTGGGTTTATGTATCTAAAATGTAGTGTAGTGTGAAAACTTACGCTAGAGACCCTAAGATAGGATATTAATTAATAATGTTGTTGATGTATTTAAAAGAATTGTATTGTTGTGTATGAATTTAGTGGATTGTGGAATGTTGGTGTAGTTGTTGAATAAATTGGATTGAGATTACTATTTGGGTAGTGGTTGGATGATTGTGAATGATGATAATTGTTGGGGCAATATGTGAAAGTTGTATGTGATGTGGGTTAATATGCTTAATGGATGATAATGGTGAGACTCTTGTTGATGAACATGAGTTGAATGGGTGAGATTGATATATGTATGTATTTATGGTGATTGATAAAATTGGAATGTTTGATTGGGAATTGTAATATAAATTGTTGGTTACGAATTGGATCATTGAGTTAAGATTTGGTTAAATATGGAAAAATTTGTGGGTTGTTGATTTAATGAGGAGTAGAAATATTTGATGTTGGAGTGGTTGAGTTTTGAATAGTTTTATGTGAGAATTAGAAATGTATGTTTGAAAATGGGGAGTTTATAAGTTTTGGAAAAACTGGAATTTTGATGAACTTCAACGGATCATATCTTGAGCAATTATTTTCGGAATTTGATGATTTTTTTATCGATTGAAAGACAATTTCATAATCTTTAAAATGGTTTAAATTTGGTTGAAATCTGAATTTTGTGGAAGGAGATATGATCATTGGAAGTTTGGGTCAAAATTCTGAATTCTGCAGATTCTGTAGAGTTTGTGAATTTTGGGTTGTGTGCGTACGCACACGTGGAAATGGGGCTACTGCTGGGAGCGCTAGCACGCTCTGTGCGCACGCCTGGCCAAGGAAGTCTTGCAAGCTGTGCGTGCGCACGCGACCCAGTCCTTTTCTAAAGCTATTGTTTTCAACACTTTCACATTCCCAACAAGCTTGTAACCTTCCGAAATGTCATTTTTCACTTATAAACCCCCCAATTTCATCCTTTAAGTCTTAAATTGATATAGAATGCCTAGTGAATGAGAGTAACTATAGGAGAGGGTAACTTGTAGGTGAAGAAAGGAGATAGTATGATAAGTTATGACTAATGATAATGAGATGAGTTGTTAAGGAGGATGGTGGAGTGTTGTGTATGATGTGAACCGAATGGCTGAGGGTGATATGAGCTGATGGGCTGTGTGTGATGATGGTTAAGGCTGATAATGAATTATGAATTTTTTTTAAGCCGGATGGCTGAGATGAAGGTTAATATATGGCTGTGATTAAATGCATATATGCTGAATTGTTGATATTGTGATTATTGCACTCCACCTATCTGAGATACGAGTTTTCCTGGGTGAAATCAGTGGCTAGCCACCACATGCTCCAGGTGGAGACTCGATACTCTGCTAACTCTGTGTCTTAAGTGTGGCCGGATACTGTGAAAGTTACGGATGAGCTCGCCCCGTGAATATACACCAGTGTGGGTGTTGGATATAAATTATAATTATGTTTGTGGATAACTCGAGTTGGGGATGCGCGACAGAGGAACAGTCCAATGGTTAGCTACTATGACTTATCGGGTTGGCTTTATAACTGACAGATGAGACTCATCAGCCACTAGGACAGGCATGTATCATATGCATTATACGTGATTTGTTTGGAATGCCTAATTGATTGCATCGTTACTTGCTAATTGCCTAATTGTCCTATCTGTTTTCTACTTGTGCATTTCTTGTTTGATATACTTGTGTTTGCATCTCCATTACTGTTGGCGGTTGGGAGGTTTGCAGGATTTGGAAAGGGGATATATACAGTTAGACCGAAGATCCTTAAGTTAGTCGCCTGATTTTGTTTTCATGGTTTAGTATGTTTATACGCTTGATTATAATCTGGAAGTTCTAGGATCGCCTTCGGCTTTCCCAGGACATTACATGTTAGGTATTTGGGCACTGTTACCATGCGGAGAACCTTCGGTTCTCACCCATGCGGATATTGTGGTTTTCAGATGCAGGACGTGAGTCTCCTCGCTGAGGCATGCTGGAGACTTCCTTTTGGCGGAGATCCTTAGCTTTTGGGATTTTATTTTGATCTGACATACTTGTTTAGATACTTATATTCTCCACTATATATGTATTTTGTACTCACTCCTCTTAGAGGCTATTTTGGAGAAACAGGATTTATATATTATCTTTTGGGTTGTCTTTTGGGATTTCCTTACTATGTATGTATGTATACTGTATGCTCAGACCGGTTATCTTCGCAAGCCGAGTCCTGAGTCTTGATATGTGTATTTTGGCACTCTTTTGTATATCTATTCGCTTTAGCTTAATCTCTAACTATTCGTTTAAGTTAACAATCAGAGTGTTGCGCTTTTCTACTTATCGGTTTTGATTTACCTACTTTTCTTCAAAGGCTCCTAGTTATAAACATTTTTGCAATACTATACGTACTAAATTTTTCTTTTAGAGGTCGTAATACCTCGCCACCTCTGTTTTATGACTTAAGCATAAGACTCTATGTGGTAGGGTGTCACATTATGGTATCAGAGCAGTTCGTTCTTGTAGAGCCTAAGCGACGGACTGACTATGCTTCTGCGATGGACTGACTATGCTTCTGTGCACTCTCTGTGTATGTGTTTATGTGCTATTAGGATATCTGACTGATATAACTGGCATAAACGTTCATGAGCATGCAGTTGGAACTTTGAAGCACTAGACTTTTGAGATTGAGACTAATCAACTTGATATCAATTGTTTGGTGTGTATAGGAACCAGATGGCGTCTCGTGGGCGCAGTCGTGGGCGTAATCGAGGTCAGGGACGGAGAGGTAATGAGGTAACCATATCGGCAGGTAGTTTAACCGATTTTGTGACCGCGATAACGAGTGTTGTTGCTGCCATTAGTGCTGTTGCTACTGCGACCAGCCAAGTGATAGATGGGATGAGACCATAACCTAGGACTGGCAACGATGGTGGTAATAAATATGAAGGTGGAAATGATGTCTTGAGCACTAGAGTACCAGTGGGTTATCCGGAGCGAGTTAACACGGGTCATGCAACGGGAGAAAGCTCAAGGAGGACTGAGGTTGTAAGGAGTAATCATTGGGAACCCTTCATAAAGAAAAAGCAAAAGATTACACCTAGGAGCCAAAGTTTCAAAAGAAGTCGTTATGTCACTGCCCATTCTAAGTACCGGAACTATGATCGAAGAGGCGACAACCGTCAGTGACAGGATTCAGAGGGCAGACTAGTACTCACCCGGAAGATTTGAAGTGCACAAGATGCACCAAATACCATCCAAACAGACCATGCAAGGCCGGACTAGACATATGTTATAGGTGCGGGAGACCAGGGCATATGTCTTGGAATTGTCGATATAAAGAAGGCCGGGATGCAACCGAATCTGATTCTCAGACCTGAGGTACTTGCAAATTAGCAGTTGAATTTTTAACTACCTTGCATACCATTAATATGTAATGATCATTCGTGACGCATGATAAGTTTTAATAATCGTGAAGTCCAAGTCGATGACTAGTCGAAGACTATTAGTTGTTGAGACGGGGTAATATTTAGTTAATTTAAAGTAGTGGCTAAGCTCTTGAAGGATAAGGATCAAAATGTCGTGGCGGAAGCAGGTTGGATTATATCTAAAGAATGAGGAGTGTTAAGGGGTATGCAGAGTTATTATTTGAAATCTAGTGACGGTGGAACTTTGAGGAAGAGGAATAAAATGAATTCAACCTTTAGCTGTTAATTGTTAAAAGGCGTGTGAAGATGAGGCTAAATTCCTACTACGAGAAAGCTTTTGAGACAACTCTTGAAGGTGTGCCAGAATTTCCATCTCAGAGAGAGAGAAAATGAGCTTGTGATAGACTTGTGCTGAAAGTCAGATCAGTGTTTATTGAACCACAAGAGAAGACACCATTACAATCAGTAGAACTTATGATTGAGTTGAGGGGAGTACTGGAAGAGAGAATTGTCCAACTAAGTGTTATCTTGTGAAAAGCGCCCGTTATGCCAGTGAAGAAGGGAGAGGACGACGGGAGACTTTATACGAGAAGAAATGTGCCAACGAATCCTTATAACCCGATCTAATCTTCCTTTTGAAACCTGCGTTGAGACTCTATGCGGAGTTCTTCTTAAATGACTAAATCATATTTCTAGTTGTTCTCTTTATGCGCATGAACCTTGTTTCTTCCAGGATGAGTTTGAGCTTGTCCCGGTATAATCACGTAATCCTTGAAGCGATTTTAAATCCGAACTCCTGAAGGCTCATCAAAACGATGACGCGTTGTCTAAGGTGTTGCCGGCCATTGAGCAAGGGAAGCAGTGGAGAGTGTCAGAGGATCAAGATGGGTTATAGAGATTCAAGGGTCGGATTATTGTGTCTGATGTTGGGACTTTGCGGCAGGATATCTTGAAAGAAGTGCACAAAAGCAGATTTTCTATTCACCCTGGGGGTACTAAGATGTACCATGACTTAAAAGTTATGTTTTGGTGGCCTGATATGAAGGATGAAGTCGCAGAATATGTCTCAAAGTGCTTAACTTGTCAAAGAGTGAAGATTGAACACCAGAGACCTTCTGGGACGTTACAACCTTTAGAGATCCCACAATGGAAGTAGGAGAGCATTGCATTGGATTTTATGTCGGGATTGCCAAGGACTAGAACCGGATTTGATGATGTCTAGGTAATTGTGGACCGGCTAACGAAGTCGGCTCACTTTCTACCCATTCGAATGAACTATACTCTTGAGGAGTTAGCACGCCTGTATATCAAGGAGATTGTGAGACATCATAGTGTGCCTACTACTACAATTTTTGATAGAGATCCCTATTTCACTTCAAGGTTCTGGGGTGCATCTCAGAAAGCTTTCAGAACCCGTTTAAGCTTAAGTACAGCTTACCATCCTCAAACCGATGGTCAATCTGAGAGGACAATCTAAACCCTAGAAGATATGTTGAGGGCTTGTGTTCTGGATCAACCGGCAAGCTAGGATTGGTATATGCCGCTAGTGGAGTTTGCGTACAATAATAGCTACCATGCGAGCATCGGAATGGCCCCGTATGAGGCTCTGTATGGGAGGAAATGTCAATCTTTGCTATGCTGGTATGAATCTAGGGAGAAAAGTCTGTTGGGGCCTGAATTGATAGCTGAAACTACTGAACAAGTCAAGAAAATCAGAGATAGGTTGCTCACTACTCAAAGCCGTCAAAAGAGTTACACCGATCAGAGGCGAAAACCCTTAGAGTTTGAGGAAGGAGGCCATGCTTTCCTTAAGGTTACTCCGACAATAGGAGTAGTTAGAGCGATTAAGACGAAAAAGCTGAAGCCTCGATACATCGGTCCGTTTCAGATTCTTGAGAGGGTTGGACTGGTGGCATATCGGATGGCTCTACCGCCTCACCTTTCGAACCTGCATGATGTGTTTCACGTGTCACAGCTTCGGAAATACACTCCTGATGCTAGCCATGTGTTAGAACCTGAATCGGTTCAGTTAGAGAAGATTTGAATCTACCGGTGACTCCGGTCAGGATTGATGGCATGAGTATTAAGAAGTTGCACGGAAAAGAGGTTCCTTTAGTGAAAGTGGCATGGAGTTGAGCCGGTGTTGAGGAGCCCGAATGGGAGCTTGAGTCGGAAATGCGAGCAGACTACCCACGCCTGTCTCAGGTAACTAAATTCGAATTTTGTGGGCAAAATTCCTATTTAGGTGGGTAGAATGTAAAACCCGGTTAATTTATAGCTAATTAACCCATAAATTAATATATATTCTAGAATGGGAGAAATGAGGTTTTTATGGTTTAATGTGGTAGAGAAATTTAAAACGAGAATTTCGACACTAATTTTAAAGAAATCGGCCCAAAATTGGGCCGAACGGGCCAAACGGACCCAAGTTGGGCCCAAGGGCCCAGCCAAGCCTCATTTATTAATGAGAGCTCAGCTCTCTTCTCCCCAAAACAACACACACACGCTGCACAAAGAAAGGGAAAGGGGAAAGATTGACACGACGTATTTCACGTGTCGCAGCTTCGAAAGTACACTCCTGACGCTAGCCATGTGTTGGGACCGGAATCGGTTCAGTTAAGAGAATATTTGACTTTGCCGGTGACTCCGGTCAAGATTGATAACACAAGTGTTAAGAAGTTGCGTGGAAAAGAGATTCCATTAGTGAAAGTGGCATGAAGTCGAGCCGGTGTTGAAGAGCACACCTGGGAGCTTGAGTCAGAAATGCGAGCAGACTACCCACACCTGCTTTCAGGTAACTAAATTTGAATTTTGTGGACAAATTTCCCATTTAGGTGGGTAGAATGTAAAACCCGGTTAATTTATGGCTAATTAACCCATAAATTAAAATATATTCTAGAAAGTGAGAAATGAGGTTGTTATGGTTTAATATGATAGAAAATTTTAAAACGAGAATTTTGACACCAATTTTAAAGAAATTGGCCTAAGATTGGGCCGAACGGGCCAAACCGGGCCAACCGGACCCAAGTTGGGCCCAAGGCCCAGCTAAGGTTTCTTTTAATTAGAGAGCTCAGCTCTCTCCCTCAAAAGCAATACACACACGCTGCTGGTAAGGAGATGGGAAACTCAAACCCTTGCTCCTATTCACATCAAACTTCCATTGATCATATCTTTTGACCCGGAGCTCCGATTGACGCACCGTTTATGGCCACACGACCATGGCTTTGATCTTTACAAAATCCATACAAGCAATCTTGAGGTAAGTCACAGTTTCATCTTCGAATCCCGGCCCTTGATTTTCCAGTTTGTTGGGCAAAAATGTTGAAATTTGTGGGCTTCTTATGTTGTAGGATCTAATTAACTTGAGGGGAAGGCTTGTTCTTGCTCCCTTGATCCTTGGGTGAGGTAAGAGATCTCAAATCCTGGTGAAAATGTTGAATTTAAGGTATTGGATATTGAGTTATTGTGTTTTAGTGTGATATTGTGGCTTAGGCATTAAATATATGTGTATTGGAGCTTAATTGGTGGTTTTGGAAAGCTTTGGTGTGGAACCCCAAGTTTGAAAATCTGTTGGTGGAGTTTGGAAACCTTGGAAGTTGAATTTGAGAGTGTTCTGGGTTGAACGGGAATCGTCCAAGGTATGGATTCGGTTTCCTGTATCTAAAATGTAATGTGGTGTGAAAACTTAGGCTAGAGACCCTAAGATAGGAGTTGAATTATTAATGTTATTGATGGATTGAAAAGAATTGTGTTGTTGTGTATGAATTTAGTGGATCGTGGAATGTTGATGTAGTTGTTGAATAAATTGTATTGAGATGACTATTTGAGTAGTGGTTGGATGATTGTGAATGATGATAATTGTTAGGGCAATATGTGAAAGTTGTATGTGATGTGGGTTAATATGCTTAATGGAAGATAATGGTGAGACTCTTGTTGATGAACATGAGTTGAATGGGTGAGATTGATATATGTATGTATTTATGGTGATTGATAAATTTGGAATGTTTGATTGGGAATTGTAATATAAATTGTTGGTTACGAATTGGATCATTGAGTTAAGATTTGGTTAAATGTGGAAGAATTTGTGTGTTGTTGATTTAATGAGGAGTGGAAATGTCTGATATTGGAGTGGTTGAGTTTTGAATAGTTTTATGTGAGAATTAGAAATGTATGTTTGAAAATGGGGAGTTTATAAGTTTTGGAAAAACTAAAATTTTGATGAACTTCAACAGATCATAACTTGAGCAATTGTTTTCGGAATTTGATGATTTTTTTTATCAATTGAAAGACAATTTCATAAGCTTTAAAATGGTTTAAATTTGGTTGAAATCTGAATTTTGTAGAAGGAGAAATGAAGATTGGAAGTTTGGGTCAAAATTTTGAAATCTGCATATTCTACAGAGTTTGTGAATTCTGGGTTGTGTGCGTACGCACAGACCTGTGCGCGGTCTGTGCGCACGCACAACCCATGGAATTCTTGAGCCTGTGTGCACGCACAGCCCTGTGTGTATGCACACATAGAAATGGGGCTACTGCTGGGAGTGCTAGCACGCTCTGTGCGCACGCCTGGCCAAGGAAGTCTTGCGAGCTGTGCGTACGCACAAGTTGGGAATGGCACGCTGGTGGTGGCGCTAGCACACGTTGTGCGCGTGCCCAACCATGGAGATTTTGTTTTTTGTGCGTACGCACAGACCTGTGCGTACACACACTTTTAAAAATACTCCTGGTCGTGCGCACGCACACCCCTGTGCGTACGCATGCGACCCAGTCCTTTTCTAAAGCTATTGTTTTCAAGACTTTCACATTCCCAACAAGCTTGTTACCTTCCAAAATCTTATTTCCCACTTATAAACCTCCAATTTCATACCTTAAGTCTTAAATTGATATAGAATTCCTAGTGAATGAGAGTAACTAGGGGAGAGGGTAACTTGTAGCTGAAGAAAGGGGATAGTATGATAAGTTATAACTAATGATGATGAGATGAGTAGTTAAGGAGGATGGTAGAGTGTTGTGTATGATGTGAGCCGAATGGCTGAGGGTGATATGAGCCAAAGGGCTGTTTGTGATGATGGTTAAGGCTGATAATGAATTATGAAATTTTTTTAAGCCAGATGGCTGAGATGAATGTTAATGTATGGCTGTGATTAAATGCATATATGCTGAATTATTGATATTGTGATTATTGCACTCCACCTATCTGAGATACGAGTTTTCCTGGGTGAAAGCAGTGGCTAGCCACCACGTGCTCCAGGTGGAGACTCAATACTCTACTGACCCTGTGTCTTAAGTGTGGCCGGACACTATGAAAGTTCCGGATGAGCTCGCCCCAATGAGGGTGTTGGATATAAATTATAATTATGTTTATGGATAACTCGAGTTGGGGATGCGCGACAGAGGGACAGTCCAATGGTTAGCTACCAGGACTTGTCGGGTTGACTTTATAACCGATAGATGAGACTCATCAGCCACTAGGACAAGAATGCATCATATGCATTATACGTGATTTGTTTGGAATGCCTAATTGATTGGGTTGTTACTTGCTAATTTCCTAATTGTCTTATCTGTTTTCTACTTGTGTATTTCTTGTTTGATATACTTGTGTTTGCATCTCTATTACTGTTGGCGGTTGGGAGGTTTGCAGGATTTGGAAAGGGGATATATATAGTTAGACCGAGGATCCTTAAGTTAGTCTCCTGATTTCGTTTTCATAGTTTAGTATGTTTATACGCTTGATTATAATCTGGAAGTTCTAGGATCACCTTCGGCTTTCCCAGGACATTACATGTTAGGATTTGGGCACTGTTACCATGCTGAGAACCTCCGGTTCTCACCCATGTGGATTTTGTGGTTTTCAGATGCAGGACATGAGGCTCCTCGCTGAGGCGTGCTAGAGACTTTCTTTTGGCAGAGATCCTTAGCTTTTGGGATTTTATTTTGATCTGACATACTTGTTTAGATACTTATATTCTCCACCATATATGTATTTTGTACTCACTCCTCTTAGAGGCTATTTTGGAGAAACAGGATTTGTATATTGTCTTTTGGGTTGTCTTTTGGGATTTCCTTACTATGTATGTATGTATACTGTATGCTCGGACCGGTTATCTTTGCAAGCCGAGTCCCGAGTCTTGATATATGTATATTGGCACTCTTTTGTATATCTCTTCGCTTTAGTTTAATCTCTAACTGTTTGTTTACGTTAACGATCGGAGTGTTGCGCTTTTCTACTTATCGGTTTTGATTTACCCACTTTTCTTCAAAGGCTCCTATAGTTATAAACATTTTTGCAATACTATACGTACTAAATTTTTATTTTAGAGGTCGTAATACCTCGCCACCTCTATTTTATGACTTAAGCATAAGACTCTGTGTGGTAGGGTGTTATACATACGCGTCGCCATGCGACTTCATATTCCATGCGTGCGTGTCTGCTGCGCGTTCGCGTTGATGTATAGACTCCAAATCCTTGATTTTCCATGACTTCTCCACCTTGCATGCTTTTCTCTTTACTCCTTTGATTCATTCCTAGCCTTTTCAACCTGAATTCACTAACAAACACATCAAGGCAGCTAGTGGAATCAAAGGGAAATTAAAATTAGCAAATTAAAGGTCTAAAAAGTATGTCTTTAAACTTAAGCACAAATTAAGGGAAAGTCATGAAACCATGCTATTTCATTGGATAAATGTAAAAAAAGTTGATAAAATTCTCTAAATTAAGTACAAGATAAACCCTAAAAATGGGGTTTATCAACCTCCCCACACTTAAACCAAGCATGTTCTCATGCTAGAATCAAGGAAGAACAAAGGGTATCAACATTTATTCAAAGCAAACTAATTAAATGCAACCTATCTACATACAATCTATCTAAATGAATATAACTATTTGGTCAAAATAGATCAATTCCCAAGAAAACACATATAAGCATAAAGGCTAAAGTAATAGCAATTAAATCAAATCCACAATTGAATTGAATTATTAAATATTTTTACAAACTTGCAAGAAAAGTGATGATTCTAGGTGGAGACATGTAATTGAGCAATCGAACCCTCACCGGATGTGTATCCGCTCTAGTCGCTCAAGTGTATAGGGTTGATTCACTCAATTCTCCCCTAATCATGCTTTCCAAGATTTGTTTTTCATCTAACAATCAACAATTATTCCATGCATGTATACAATTATCATGAGGTCTTATTCATAGGTTGTAATGGGGCTAGGGTCAAGGTAGGTCATATATGGTTAAGTGGACTAGAATTTGAATCTTTGATTAACCTAAACTTTCCACCTAACTTATGACAACCTATACAATTTCAGTGCTAACCTAACTACCCATTCTTCACTTTTTCACATACTCATGCATTCTCTTTTGATTACCACACATATACATTGATTTTTATTAAACTTACTTTGGGGCATTTTGTCCCCTTTTTATTGCATTCTTTTTCTTTTCTTTTCTTTTTCAATTTTTTTATTTTTTTTCTTTTGTTTTTCTCTTTTTCTTTTTGATGTAATTATATACAAATGTATCAATGCATATGGTTTAAACATTTAATTAACACATGAGTATGTACCCAATTCCCAATATTTCTAACAAAATACAAAAACACCCTTTCACCTCAACCAATTGTCCCAAGTTTCTCCACACTTGAATGATACATACACTCACTAGCCTAAGCTAATCAAAGATCCAAATTAAGGACATTTATTGTTTTTCACTTTAAGGCTTGTAATGTGCTAAATTAAATAACAAAGTGGGTTAATCGTAGGCTCAAAGTTGGCTAACAAAGGTTGATAAAAGGTAGGCTATTTGGGTAAGTGAGCTAATTGAAATGATGGCCTCAATAATATAAATGCATGTATACATGGAATAATGGACATATAGAATCAAACAAATCAAAAATTACAATCATAGAAAGAGAACAATTACACACAAGAAGGAAAATAAGTGGTTATAAGATGTAACCACACAATTAGGCTCAAAATCTCTCATGCTTGTGTTCTTATCTCAAAAACATGATCCACAATGTATAGTTCAAGCAAGTTCAATGAAAAGTTTTCACTCAAATCAATTGGGATGTCAATGCCCTATTAAGAATATTTTTCTTGGAGAATTTCATTATTTTGATTAAGCTTATTTTATATATGCAAAATAAAAAAATGCAACTAAAAATCCTAAAAGACCTAAAAAAAAGTGTTGGGATTAGGAATTGTCACCCAAAAATGCCGACTGGTCGGACGACCTCCCCACACTTAAAAGTTTGCACCGTCCTCGGTGCATTCAAAGATGAGCAAGGGGGTACGGCGACTCTCCAGTTGCTACCTTCAGCTGGTAGGTCAACCGGTGCTGCATGTTCTTTTTCCTGCATCCGTTTTTGCTTATGACAAAACATCCTGAAAATAGAAAACAGGATAGTGAAAAAAGTAAATGTAAAAGCAAGGAAGCCTAAATTGTAGGAATGGGGTAATAATCACTAGAATGAAGTGAGTGAATTAGTGTGACATTGATAAAAAATAGGTGTGTGGGTCCTAAATTGTGCGTGATTTAGAACACACACACACACTAGCATAAAGAGCTTTGACACAATTACACAAAAGAAGCATACACTTCACTCATTCTAGTGTGCTTGAGATACTTTTAAAAGACTTGTAGGTTAAGACAACCAAACAAGTAGTGAAGAAGCATGAGAGCATTCAAGCAAATATCAAATAATTGTGAATTGGATAATGCATGGATATTGGTTGATGTGTAAGTAACTTTAATGAACAAAATGGAATATGAACTTATACATCAATCAATGACACATTTTGAAGTTGTTGTAACACCTAAGTGATATAGAAGTAGAACACATGGATGCTATGGAACATAGGGAAGAGAAGATAGAAGTTAAACTCAATCACATAGCAAGCATGGTTCACAAAACTTAGAAAGCTCAAAAATATGTCACTAGGTAAGCTTTCGATCCAATTTTCACAATCCTAAAATCTCAATGCATGAAATAGGTGATGTGAATAAAGGTCAATTAACAACAAGCACCACCTAAAAAAATGCATTGATAATGTACAATTGCCTAACAATAGATGATGAATGCATGGTGGCCAAAACATGCAATTCAAAAGAGTTAAGATGCTTGGAGGCAATGTAACATATACTTGGTATTCAAAAGTGCTAAGCATGAAAAGTTCAAAACCAAGTAACAATGTATATCTTCAACAAAAAAACCAACAATAAATACAAACACAATGATGTTAAGATAACATCCTATTAGTACTTAGAAGCAATAAATAGCAAACAATATTCATAATCCAACACTCATAATGAAAAATAGGAAATTAAATGAAAATTTAACTAATTAAACAACTAACTAACTAACTAAAAGAAATGGTTATAGATGGTGTTTGGTAGTGTTGGATGATGATTGAAGAAGGGAAAGAAAAGAAGAGAAGAAAGAAGAAGGAAAGAAATGGAAAGAGGAGAAGAAAAGAAGAGTGGAACAGGGCAATCCACGCGTACGTGTGGTGTGATGCGTAAGCGTGGATAGGTGAAATGGGAGCGACGCATACGCGTAGGTCACGCGTACGCGTGGTGGGTTATTTGGAGGTGCGACGCGTATGCGTAAGGCGACGCGTACGCGTGGGTGGATTTTGTACTAGAGGCACAATTCCAGCCTAAAACTCGCACAACTCTCGAGTTTTTGTATGGAAAGTGGAAATTTGGGACCCACGCGTACGCGTGGGTGATTCGTACGCGTGGATGGTCGAAAAGCTTGGGCTCACACGTACGCGTGGGTGATGCGTACGCGTGGGTTGATGCTTTGTTTTTCAAAATTTTTCCAAGTTCTTGCACCAAACCAAGCATTCCAAACCTCTAAACAGCTACCAAAACACCATAAAACCTTATTCAACATACTAAACTACCAAACAAACACAAAAAACTAAACAAAACTTGAAATTAAACTAATTTCTACCAATATTTACAAAAGAGAAAAATGAAAAGATCTTACCATGGTGGGGTGTCTCCCACCTAACACTTTTATTTATTGTCCTTAAGTTGGACTTTTGGGGAGCTCCTTGTCATGGTGGCTTGTGCTTGAATCCATCCTTGAACATCCACCAATGCTTGAATCTCCAATAAGCTCTATTCTTCAAAATTAATGCCACCAAGCCTTGATGGAGTTCCACACGAGCCATGAGCTCCCAAAGTTGATCCACATCTTGTAATCCATGATCTCATACTTTGTTTTCACACCCATCTTCAAGTTGATTATCATTACTCCACTTGGGTGGTAAGCAAGATGAATTCTCAATGAAACCTCCAAACAACTTTCTTGACCCATTCAATGTAGCATGACTCCAACCTTTACAATTCAACCTTAATGGTCCAACCATAATGAGCTTCAGTTGTTGTTTCCAACCAATAACCCTCTCTCTTTTACTCTTAATCCCACAAACATTCCTAAGTTGACCATCCGTCTCAAGCAACCCATATTCAAGTGGAATGAGAAAGCTAAGGGATATGAATTTTACCCACTTGAATGTTGTAAATGATGATGGTGACTTAGGGAGAGAGGTCTCCAACAACTTTGGCAAGGTAATTGCAAGCTCCACTCCCTTATGTTCTTCCTTGACAACTTCCACCTCTTTGCAAGCTTCTTCAATTTCAACCTCTTCCTCTTGGTAGCTTCCCTCCAATTCAATCTCTTCTTCATTGCTTACCAAGGGCATGGGAAGTTGTGCCTCTTCTATCTTAATCTCCATGTCAAGTCCAATGGGAGAGTATTCAATTGTAGATAAGAATTCTTCAATGATTGAATCCATCTCTTGATCAACCTCTTCAAAGTCTTCAACCATGATATGCCTTGGAGGTTGTACACCCTCCTAAACATCAATTTCAAGCTTCTTGGAAAAGGGCTCCATGATGCTACATTCCCATGGACTTTCAACATCCCCTAAATCTTCAACCACTTCTTCCTTTCCTTCAACAATCATGGCTTCCTCCAATTGCTCCAATACAAAATCCCACTCCTTGTTCTCCACCGGGGCTTCCAATCTCTCTTTCATATTCCGTTCCTCATTAGATTCTTTACATATGGCATGGAAGTACTTTGAGTGCATGAGTATCGGGAGGCCAAAGTGCTTACTACCTTGGTCAAGGTAGCCACGAATTCTAGTTCGCTGTTTTGCATATCTTCTTGCCCTTGAAGAAGAAGGCCAAGGGTGTCATCCATTGGAGATTGGGGTGGATAGGAGGGTTCATTGTTTTGGAAAAAGGGTTCATAATAAGAAGGTGGTTCTTCTTGGTAAGGGTATAGAGATTGAGTGTATTGAGGTGGTTCTTGGGAGTAATTGTGTTGGAATGTGGGTGGTTCTATATGTGGCTCATATGGCTCAAAAGGTGGTTGGTATGGTGGATATGGATTAGGGTCATATGGAGGTGTTTGGTGAAAAGAGGCTTGTGAGTATGGTTGAGGGCTATATTGAGGATATGACTCATAGGCACATGGTGGTGGTTGTCGATAGTCACAAGGAGAATCACCATAGCCATTTGATTGGTATGCATCATAGAATGGCTCTTGTTCATAGTTCATTGGTGGAGGTTGTTGCCAAGAGGATTGATCACATGCATATGGCTCCTCCCACTTTTGATTGTTCCATCTTTGATGCACCTCTTCATTGAAGCTTCCATCCCCTATAACATAATTATAACCACACTCATAGCCAAAATGATGAGAATTCATAGTAGCAAATAAAAACAAAATCTAACATAAATAAGCAAAAAAGTCATAAACCTAACAAAAACTATAAAACAAGCAAAAGGCAAACATATTCACATATTCACAATAGCCAATAATATAACACCATTGTAATTCCCCGGCAACGGCGCCATTTTAATATAACTCCTTGCCGGTCGCCGCTGCTTTCGATCAGGTTTGCTGTTTTCTTGGTCCACTTGGCAATCATTCCTATTACTGGAACTGGGATTAACCCAGCTAGGAGCCTTGGTGCTACGATCATATTCAACAAAGACCATGCATGGAATGATCAGGTATGTCTTCTTCATTTCTGCATTTTTTTCTCACTCATTTCTTTTTGAATTTCATATCTCCTTTTTCTTCATTGTAGTGGATTTTCTGGGTTGGGCCTTTTATTGGAGCTGCTCTTGCTGCCATGTACCACCAGATAGTCATCCAATTTTGCCTCTGTTTATGCTTCTGATTACATTGATTTTGCTTCTTAGTACATTGGCCCTTTCTTTGTGTTTTTGCTTCTGTTTATGCTTCTGTTTCACTCTGATTCTGATTCTGTTTATGCTTCTGATTACATTGATTTTATTTCTGATTTTATTATTGTTACCATTGGTGTTATTGTTCTTCTGCTCCTAATTGTTGTTGCTTCATTATTGCTGCTGCTTCTGCTTTGTTTCTGGTTGAATTTGGGGAAGAAGGGGAAGGGGAAAGGGATTCTGGTTGATTTTGGGGAAGAAGGGAAAGGGGAAGGGGAAGGGTATTTTAGTCCAAAGGACGATTTTAAAACTAAGTTAAATGTTTGGGACCATTTTGTAGCAAAAAAAAGGCCAGGGACAAAATAAATTTTCAACCCCTACCTTAGGGACCAAAATCGTACTTAACCCTTATTATAATTGTGTTCGTTATTTGATTCCGATTTATTGTTATAAGTTTCGTTTTGATTTGTTATCAGTATTTTGTGTTCATTATTTGATTCTGATTTGTTATTAGAAGTTATTATAATTTTGGTTCAGATTTGTTATTATAATTTTGTGTTTGTTATTTTGATTCTGATTTGTTGTTATAATTGTGTTCGTTATTTGGTTCCGATTTGTTATTATAAGTTTGGTTCAAATTTGTTATCATAATTTTGTGTTTGTTATTTGAATATGATTTGTTCTAATTATAATTTTGGATACGTTGTGGCTGTTTGTAAGTTGTAATTCATGATTGAGGTTGGTTGGATTTGTATGAATTGTAAAAGTTGATATATGTCCAACTTTAGGGGAGGTTATGCTAAAATTTTTTCCACATAATATAAATGTACACAAGACTCCAAGGAGAGATTTGCCAATCAACGGGCCATGGATCATTACGTGAGTAAACATCATGTGAGATCCCTACTCATAAAATGTGTTACACAGGACTCCTACACGTAGAGATTGGAGGCTGCAACCCAACAATCTCAGCGTATTGGAAACGAAGGCAGAAACTTCACTACACCAGCCGTCGATCCTGATAGGGTTTGGTGTGAGGCCGCATCCGAGCCATAAAAGAATCGCTTGTACAGACTGGGATCATTCTTCACCAACAACCTTTGCACATCCATGTTGAGACAATCATCTACCTCTGCCACCAATCGGCCCATTGATCCTGGGGACAACATCAATTTGTGGGAGAAGGTGCTGCTCCTTACTCGGAACCTTTACCAACAAGCTCAGTAGCTACGGGAGTCTGAGAAAAGATATCAGGTGATCCTCTTATGCATGATAGACACAAATGACCTCAGGTTGGATGGAGGTGAGAGCTAGAGCGGCTTCAATAGATGGAGCGAAACATAGCACCGTACGATGATTAAATACGCGCTGGTTGTAGTGGCATTGCTCCTGGTGGAAGTGGTGCTGCTGGAGGGGCACATACATCACTGCCTAGGCTGCCGCCTTAGCAGCAGGACCAGCGGGATGAGGACGACGATAATGATGTTGATGACGATGACTTTCAGTGACTAGGGATTAATTATACACTGTTTGATTGTATCATATCCTCTATTATTTGACATTTCATTTTATTCGTGCACTTGATAATTTAACATATTTGGCTTCTACTATTTAGAATTTGACTACTAATTGTGCAAAAAATAAATTTAAATAAAAAAATTTAGAATTTCACCACTAATTTCATCAAAAAAAATATTTGAAAAAAATGAACTTACCGTCAGATTCTCCGACAAAAATATCCGACGGTAAAAATGCGGGAACATAAAAAATTTGGCGCAAAGTTTACCATCGAAAAAAACCGGCCGGTAACAGACACCAGCTTTTTGTAGCTTAAAAACTAAATCTGCCGCTAAGTCCGCCGAAAGTTACTGATGAATAATAAAATTTGATGGTAAACATTCATCGATGAGGCTTATACCGTCGGATTAGAACCGACACAAAATCCGACGATAAATTTATTGCCAGCAGATTAATTTTTTTTCTATCAATAAATCCAACGGTACTCGGCTTTTTTTATAGTGAAGGCAAGTTAGATTCTCCTTTGTACTCCACCCGGATAGCATTATGCAGCAAAATCACTAATTGTCCATAAGAGAGCTGCATGAAAATTTTTATTTCTTGCGGCATCGTATGTTTCTACCCCCAAGTTCCAATAACTCCTTCATTTCCTTGATCAATGGTTGCAGGTACATGTCAATGTCATTTCCTGGCAATTTTGGTCCCAAGATTAATAGAGAAAGCATTAAGTATTCTTGTTTTATGTACACTATGGTGGCAAGTTATAAGTCATTAAAATAACCAGTCATGTGCTATGAGATATACTCATAGTTCGAAAAGGATTGAATCTGTAAGAACCGGAATTTTTCACGTCAAAACCGTTTTAATAAAATAATTTTAGTACTCGAAATATATTCAAAATTTAGAAGTTTTAATGTGAAAATTTAAAGGTGAAATTTTATTTTAATGAATTTTTCTGAGTTGGAAAATGTATCTTTTTCGAAAAGTTTTTGTAAAAATCTGTACTGGCGCTTAAGTTGGCAGTACCGGTTCTAGTCTGTCCAGTACCACGTATTTTGGAAAATAAGATTTTAAAATTTGATTTATTATTTTGAAAGGATAAAAATAATTTAGAATAAAAAACCGGACACTAATCTTAAAGGTTTTGGCCCAAGGTGGACCAAAAATGCTTCGTGGTTGGACTGGGTCCAAGTTGGGCCTAAGTCCAACTCATATAAAGCAAAAAATGAGCCAAAGAAGCTCATTTTAACACCAAGAGAGAGAGAGAGAGAGAGAGAGAGAGAGAGAGAGAACTCGGATAGGTAGAAGAGAGGAGGAGGAAGATATTGGCATTATTCACATCCACCTTTCGGGAGCCATATCTTTAGGAAGATATTGGATTTTACCCCTAATCTCGTTGGATAAGGTAAGGTTTCACTAAACCCTGGTGTTTAGTTGTTTTTTGTAAACCTTAGGTTTGATGTTGGTATGTTTTATGATGTTAGATTAAGTTTTGGTGTTTGTTGGAGTTGGATTGAGGCTTTGGATTGAGCTTGGTGGCTTCGTTTTGATGTTTAGTGCATTTTGAGAATCGGCCAAGGTATGGTTTCGGTTTCCTTTATGTAATATGTAATGTTTCTGAACACTTAGGCTAGTTGACCGTAAGATAGGATTGAATGTTTGGGTGTATGATTAATTGTATATAAATTTGATGCTTGATGATAAGTTGTATGGAGGTGGATGATGAGTGTTGTGATTTATTTGTTGTTGATGAAGGATTGATGATATTGATGATGAGTGGGAGGTTGATAAGGGGTATGAGGGTATTGGTGTTAATGATAATATTATGATGTGGGTTGATGGTAATGAGTATGTATGTTGATTGTGGTAATGTAAATGTTGATAGTGATTGCTAATATTGAGGTTAATTGACGACTATCATTGAAGGATATGAGTTTTATGAGGATTTGTAGTGATTGTTGATGTTGTTGAAGTTGTTGATTAATGTTGTTGATGTATGATGTGTGATGAATTTGGATGAGAAATATTGTTGATGTTGTTAAACAATATTGATTATTGATATTGAGAATCAATGAGGTTGATGTTGATGAATTGAAAGTGGTAAAATGATTATTGTTAAGTTTGTTGGATGAGAAGGGATTTTAGTGTGAAATCATGGATAATTGGGTTTGAGAATTGATGATATGAGTAGTGGATTATGGCATAAATAGTAAAATCTGATGTGGGATGGAGTTAATATGGTTCAGATTTGGTTTTGGTAGTGAAAATGGAAAATTGAGAGCTTTGTGGAATTTTGGTAAAAATTAGTTTTTAGTGAAATTTGAAGGGTCATAACTTGTGACTCAATTTTCAAAAGTTGTTGAAATTTGTTTAGAATTAAATTCCATTGAAAACCCTTCAAATTGATATAAAGTTTGTAAAATTTGGACTTTTGTGGAGGAAGTTATGATCATTCAAAGTTTGGTGTCAAAATCCGAAAATCTGCAAAGTTGCAGAATTTTGTAATTTCTGATATGTCCGTAAGCACAGCCTTGTGCGCACGCACAACCCTGTGAAATTTTAATCCTATGCGCACGCACAGCCTTATGCGTACGCACAAGCAGGGAAAGGCTTGTTGGTGAGAGCGCTAGCACGACCTGTGCGCGCACATATCCAATGGAGTATTACAACCTGTGCGCACGCACACGTTGGGAAGGTCAGTCTGTTAGGGGCGCTAGCACACCTTGTGCGAGCGGACAGAATTGTGAAATTTTGTATTTGTGCATACGCACACCCCTATGCATACGCACACGTTTTAAAAATCTCTCTGGGCGTGCGCACACACACCCCTGTGCATATGCACACGCCTTGTTTTTCAAACTTAAACTTTGTTTTCAATTATTTCACCTTCCTAACAAGCTCGTAAGCTTCTGTGACACCATTTTAAGACTCTTTGGCTTATTTTCGGGTATCAAAACATGGGAATGGTCTTAGGGAATGTAATTTGGTATTATTGTGAAAAGTTAGCAAACAGAGGTTTATGTTTCTGGTGTATTGAGTATGAGTTAGTTGAAACAGAAGGAGAAGTAGTGAACTTAGTGATTGTTGACAACGAGTCGAGAAACTGATGAACTAATGAGTTGGGGATGGAAAATTGATGATGGTTATGATGAGTTAAGGACTCAGAAAAGAATGATGAACTTGTTGAATGTTGAGAGTGTGCCAGGCACTATATCCTTGGGTTAAGTAAGATGAGAACTTAAAGAGGAATGATGATCTTGTTGAATGTAGAAAGTGTGCCAGGCACTATATCCTTGAGTTAAGCATGATAGTGTGCAGGGCACTATATCCCTGGGAATGAATTATGATTAATAACCTTTTCTGCTGCAAGAGTGTGCCAGGAACTATATCCTTGGGTTACACATACGAGTGTGCCCGGCACTATATCCGTGGGTCAGTAGAGTGTGCCCGGCACTATATCCATGGGAGTGGCAGAAAAGCTACATTCGAAAGGATGTATCGGGTTGGCATTTATGGACCGACAAGTGATATCACGAGCCAATAGGATAGACAATCATCATATGCATTTCTTATGTGCTTGTTTGCTTTGATTACTTGAGTTTGCCTAATTGTATAATATGCCTATTTGCTTCCTGAATCTTGATATATATGAATACTACCCGTGTTTTACTTGCTTACATTATCTGTGTTTGTTTGGTGCTGAGGAGGTAGGTAGGCGGTGGCGATGGGATCGCGTGGAGGGTAAGGTTGGTGACGGCTGTGGGATATTAGTTAGAAATCCCCTAAGTTTAGATAACCCTGTTTATGGTTTATGGTTTAAGTTATTTATTTTGTTAAGACTTGAATATCTGTTTAATGTGAAGTTCTAGGATTGCCTTCGGTGTCCCAGAACCTTACATCTTACATTATTGGGCACTGTTACCATACTGAGAACCTCTGGTTCTCATACCATATTCTGTTGTTGTTTTTCATATGCAAGTCGCAACCCACCTCGGTGAGTTGCTTGATGGTGACAAAGCGGAGGGTCTTATTCATGTTTTGGAGTCTTTTTCTTAAATTGTTTGTATCTCTCACTTTTGTATTTTACTTTCGCCTAGAGGCTTATCTTAGAGAGAGAAAATTTGTATAAGCTGTTTTTACTGTCAGATTTCTGTATGGTCTGTATATAGCTAGCCGGCTTAAACTCCACAAGCTGAAGTTAGATCTTTACATTATTATACTCTTATATCTATATATGATCTTTTCTCTCGCATCTATATCTTGTATCTTATGCGTTAGCTTCGTGTGAATATTTCGCGCTTTTGTAATTCTGCTTTTGAACTCAATCATTCATCGGGCTTCTAGAATATATTATTTCCTTCTATATAAATATGTATAAGCCTTAGAATTGTCGTAACCTTTGATTAACCTTTGCTTTACGGCTAGAGATAAGGCTTAGGGTAATTAGGGTGTTACAGAATCCATCGCTAACCAAACCAAGTCTCAAGTTACGAGGTTCTTTGGCAAATTTTGAATGTCGGTTATAGAAATTCTTACAAGATTGACCATTTTTAGGATGCTTTAGGGTGTATTTGGAACATTTTTATTTTCTATTTTTAGTTTTAGTGTTTTCTATTTTCTGGATTTTGTGAAGAAAAAGGTAAAAACAAGAGGTGAAAATAGAAAACAGGATTTTACTATTTTCACTATTTTCACTTTTCCTTCACAAAGTCCAAAAAATAGAAAATACTGAAAATAAAAACAGAAAACAAAAACGAAAACCAAATGAACCCTTAGCTTTCCATCCTTTTTATGCTCTTCTTGATGGTAACTCATATTCTTAGCGATCTTTGAGCACAAGAATAGCCTTTGAAGCTTGGGAATTAGGAGAAAGTGTCACAATGTCTTTGTAGGAATGTTGTGAGCTTTTTTTGAAGATACGTTACCTTTAACTACCGCATGCTCAATCCAACAAAATGTTCCACATTCATGGCAACATATTTCATTTTTGTGCTCTTTTCTATACAGCATGCAGTCATTTGGACATGCATCAATATTTTTGTAATGAAGATCTAAATCTCTCACTATAGCCTTGGCTTTATTGAAAGAAGAAGGGAAATTCAAGTTAGGAATAGCCTCTTTCAACAACTCCAAAAAGGAAGTGAAAGAGACATTGCTCCATCCATATAAACACTTCAACAAGTATAGCCGGATGGTGAAAGATAACATAGAGAATCCCTTGCAACCAATATATAATTCCTTGGTAGCCTCGCCAAGCAAATTATAGAACTTCTTTACATCTTCGTTCATACCTTCTTTTTCTCCCTCAACATCTGCCATATTCCTAAACTTTTCTTGTAGCAAGGCTTTAATAATGTTATCGCATGAATAAATCTCATTGGTATCATCAGTATCGACATCCATACTAATTACACTTTTTCCATGATTAACCCATTGTGTATAGCCTTTAACAAATCCAAAGTATATAAAATCACATAAACAGACTGTCTTTGACCCCAAAGAAAGTTGTAACATTTTGTACAAGGACATAGAATTTCCTTTCCTTGAGAATTTCAAACAGAGCAAGCATAGTCCAAGAAGATATTGACGACATCCCTAAACTCTTGGCTATGTCTTGGTAAACTCATCCATTTCTTGGATAAGTCCTGGAAAAATCTTATTATTTAGTGATAATAATATTAAAATAAGAATCTTAGTAACAAAAATCATGTAATTTATATGTCCATTAACAACACCTAAAAAGAATATTAATAGATGAATGAATTCTATTAATAATTCAAAGATAAGCAAACACTGCATTAGAAGAACAATATACATAAAAAAAGTGCAAAAGAATAATATACACATGTAAAAGTAAATAAGTATGAGATAGAAATATCTTACGAGGTCTTGACACAACAATTTACTATATATACACAATTTGCACTTAGTGTTCGCTAAAGAACTACAAATATATTTTATCAATCTAATTCAGGAGAAAAAGGTTTACTTACGTAAGTTCTTAGGAAGCTTAATATTTAAAATAAACAAGGTAGTTTACTTACATTCTAAAACATCAAATTAGCCAATTTTTTATTAGAGAATTAAAGCATAATAACCACTAATAATATATAAGAATAAGTAACTGACTAGAAGTAATTCTCTTTTTAAGTACACGAATGGATAAGTAACTACTTCTCAGTTTTGGTTACATTTGCAATTGTTTATTGAAGTGCTTCTCACTTTTGGTTCTATTAAAAAATTTTGTGCATATAATGGAGCATCTCACGTTATTAGTCAACACCATTTGTTATGCTAATGGGCCACTAAACAATGCTAATTCACTAATATTGGATTAACTACAAAACAAAGTTACTTTTGGAATAATTTCAGGTCTAAAACTTAAATTTTAAAATTCTGAGAAGTACAAAAGAAACACATTTGCAATTTTGTTAAAACCAAATTCAACCAATCTCTAAAAAGAAAAATCGAAGTAACATTTTGTTAACTAATGTATACACTCAAGTGGAAGCTGTTCGAGCCTATGACATAGCAGCAATTGAGTGCAAAGGAATTAATGCAATAACAAACTTTGATTAAGTAATTGCTTAAGTTATATTATTGACAATAATGTAAAATATGATGGATATATTGATTTTTGTTCCATGTTTTCATATCTTAATAGCATTAAACTTTATAACAGATGTTAATGATAATTGCTAAAAGAAATTAAAAAGCATAGTTGACAAGAGCATATGAATATGCATGAATTCACAGTTAACAAGATCCTATTTTGTTGTTATATTTGAACCATTAACATATATAAAACAGATTAACTATTGTTAATTGTGCTTTCATAAAAGTTAAAAATCATTTTATCCAAACTTCCTTTACATTCAAAAGAACCAAAAATACCTGAAAGTTCCTTTTAGGATAGAATATCTAAGCAACAAGTTTTATATACCCAAAAATTAGGATTTAAAACATAAAAACAGAAAAAAAAAAACAGAGACAAAATCATCAGTACCTACAGAACAATGACTAGTGGTGATGAACACTAGCAGAAGAACGCCGGAAAATTGGAAGAGATCAGAGATGAACGACGAGCAGAAACTAGAAAAGCTCCAAGCGCGAGTAAACACACAAGAACTGATCATTGAGCATGGCGATGAATATTACCAAAAACACTATAATAGCAACAACAACATTATTAAAATTAGGATTCAAAGTGAAAAAATGGAAAAGAAAAAGAAATATGCAGAATCAAATACGAAATAGTAACCGATAGTGATGAACAAACGCAAGCAGAGAGGATCGAAGCTCAAAACTAAAGAACAATGATGAATGAGCAAAGAGGAATGCGCGTCAATGTCTCTATTGCCATCATCGAATGGGTTGAACGAGATGAGAGGAATGAGACATTTCGAATGATTTTGTGTTTGTGATTTCAAAAATTTAGGGTTGGGGTTTTGTTTCACTAAAGAAGATGAAGATGATGAATTGAATTGGGGTTTTGTTTCACTGAAAGGGGTTAGGTTTTGTTTTTCTTTTCTTTCTTTTCAATTAA
>NC_029792.2:70109700-70114768 GCF_000816755.2 Arachis ipaensis
ATTTTAAGAAAAAAAATACTAATTTATTTCAGGCAACATTTATAAGTTTATGTTTATTAAAAATTTAAAAGTAACTTTGATTAAATGTAATATATGAATACAGTAAACGTTGCCTATTTAATCTATTAAAGCAACATTTTTTATATGTTTTTTAATTGTCTAAAAAGAAACACTTATAACATATTGATTAAAAATTGTTGCAATAGGCTTATTTCCTTCCAACATATATTAAGAGTTGTTTTTTTATTATTTTAGACAACACTTTTTAAATATTGCCTAGAATACATGTTGCCATAGATAAAAATTATTGTAGTGTATGTTACCCATGTAATCTTTAAATATCACAAAATTGACGAAACAAATAATGATTTTATTCAAAACATATGAGTTGTATGTTGTGCAATTCTTAAATACCTTCTAATTAATCTCTATCCAATCAATCACAAAGGTTAAGTGATATGTTGATAAAATTTAATTAAGAAAATAGGTTAAATATTTAAGTCATCAAAACTTATGCAAAATAATCAATAACAATAAAACCTAAAAGAAAAAAAAATCAAAACATCAACTTTGATAATACTACTATTGTATGACCTAAAAAAGATAATATTTTAATATCTATTATATATCTCTAATTTTACAACCAAAATATGCCACATGTCACTTTTTCATTGCAATTGGAATCAAATCTTTCTCTCCAAAATTAAGGAATTCTCCTCTCTTCCTTACTAATTTTACAACAAAAATATGCCACGTGTCACTCTATCATTGTAATTGAAATTAGAGTAAAGTATCATTTTTGTTCTCAACGTTTGGGGTAAGTCTCAAAGTTGTCCCTAACGTTTCAATCGTCCTATTTAAGTCCCTAACGTTTCAAAACTGACTCAATGTTGTCCTCCCGTTAGGAATCCGTTAATAGAATTGACAGCAGGACAAAATTGAGACGGTTTTGAAACGTTAAGGACTTAAATAGGACGAAAACGTTGGGGACAAAAATGATACATAGAAATAAATTTTAATTTTATCCTTCAATAATATCATTTTTTACTATACATAGTATTCAATTATTTTTTAAGCACATCTAAGTAAATTACACTTAATCATATTACTTTCATTTTAAATAAATTAATTTTTTTTATAATTTTACTCTTAAAGATTCTTAGTTATCATGAAATGTTTGTAGAATGACTAGTATATAAACTTGTAGAAAAGAAAAAAAATAATATATACAATAAAATATAAATTATACCTTTTATCTCTAATGTATCAAAATTCTTTAAAATTATAAAAAAATTATTTAAAATGAAAGTAATGTGATTAAGTGTAATTTATTTAGATGTAATTAAAAAATAATTGAATACTATGTACAGTAAAAAATTAATATTATTGAAAATAAAATAAAATTAAAATTTATTTTTATGTATCGTTTTTGTCCCTAACGTTTTCGTCCTATTTAAGTCCCTAACGTTTCAAAATCGTCTCAATTTTGTCCCGCCGTCAATTCTGTTAACGGATCCCTAATGGCAGGACAACATTGAATCAATTTTGAAACGTTAGGGACTTAAATAGGACGATTGAAACGTTAGGGACAACTTTGGGACTTACCCCAAACGTTGGGGACAAAAACGATACTTTACTCTTGAAATTAAATCTTTGCCTCCAAAATTAAAGAATTCTTCCCTCCTCATTACTAATTTTACAACCAAAATGTGCCACATGTCACTCTCTCATTGCAATTGAAATCAAATCTTTCCCTCTAAAATTAAAAAATTCTCCCCTCCTCCCTCTTCCTTTTCTCTATTTCTCTCATTTCTTCAACCACTCTATCTATTTTATATATGATTATCAATATCAATTACTAATTTGACATTCAAAATGTGTAACATGCCATTTTTTAATTACATTAAAATTAAAATTAAAATATTAAAATTGAAATTAAAATATACATATATTATATATCATATATTACTATCTAATTTAATAATCAAATGTGTCACATGACACTCTCTTATTAAAATTGAGAGAAAATCTTTTTTTTTCAAAATTAATAAACTCCTTTCCTAAATTCTCTCATCTACCTCTGTCCATTTTTCTATTTCTCTCTACTATTTTTACTCTAGATATAATTTATATTTTAAGTTAGTAATTTGATAAATCAAAATATGTCATCCGATATTTTTTTGCAATTAAAATAAAATTTTTTCTTCCAAAATTAACAAACTCTCACTCTCATTCTTCATATTTATCTTTCTCTCTCTTTTCTCTCATTCTCTATTTTTTCTAACAGTTGCTCCTCTGAAAAATCGTTTTATCCCACATCAACAACAGCCCATTAGAAGCACCTGCCAACCCCACGTACTCTCATGCATCCTACCACATTATTTCCCCACAGTTGCACTACATCATATTTGGTTACTATCTCTTTCTTTGTCTCTATTAAACCTAACATATTCAACTAAAATTTTCTCCTAAAACTCTTTACCATACTCAATTTTCCAACTTCCCCCAAACCCCTAACATTCCAAGAACTAAAAATTATTTTAAACCAATTGTACACACCTTTTTGCAATTTTTTGGCCAACTTCTTCTTGCCTTTTCCTTCTGTTTAGCTTGCTTTTTCTTCTGTGTAATTGCCTCATTCTGTCCTTGGAGTATAACGATAATATCATCTTCCTCATTATACTGAACTGCTCCAGATTCCACTGCCAACTCCCATGCCTTCCTGTTTTCCTGCATTTCATCATCCCATTTGGTTTCAGAGGATTCAGTCTCAGCTTTGCTGCCTTCAGATATTCTTACATCTTCCAAGTCCTCTACAACTCTCTTAGTCTCACCAGTCCCTCCTTCCTCCCTATCAAGCCATCCTTGTGTCGCATCTACCTCTTGGCTATTATCTTTTATCTCATTAGCCAATTCAACGTTTTCTGAACAACAACCTGGACAACTTTCCTTCAAATGTTCATCCCCATTATTCCTTGCCTGAACTCCTGCACGACACCCTTCTCCCATATGCCTTCCTTCAATAGCATTATAAGCATCGTACTCAGCTGCAAAATCCACTCCCAATCTGTCTTCCACCAAAACTCCGATTGCCCGCAGAGAATTAGCGTCAACAGCCCCGCGTCCGTCCCTCCTACGATTGCTATTAATTTCCACCTCAGCCACCATCCCGGTCCTACCATAATCCCAGGATTCAGTTTTATCCAAATTAGCATCCTCATTACTTGCTGCAAAACCCAATTGATCAGCCCTCAGCACACCATAATTGATTGAACTAACTGTTGTTCTTACTGTTTTCAAATTTAAAAAATCGTTTCTCCACTCATTCAAATCCTCATGTTGAATTACAACTTTTTCCTGTCGTTGATCCTCCTCCCTAACCGTCGTCACCATCAAATCTGCTCCTGCATCCCATTCTAACAGCCGCGTATTACTGTTATTACCACCCTGGTGATTTCCAGGATCTTCCATAACACATTTTTCTCCCATAGAGAACCCATCAGTGCCTCCCAACACATCCTTCATCACACAAGGCAGTAAGTCATCGACTTCAGTTTCCGCTTCTTTTATAAACACATCGAATCCAACCGTCCCTACAGTAATGTGTACCCATTCATGAATGACCTCGAACATGCATGTGTCAATCTGCACTCGTCCAACACTAAAAGACTGACATGATTTTGTTGCATCATCACAATTCACCGCCTCACCCTACTATTCACCGATTTTATGGAACGTAGCTTCTGACCAAGCATGTAACGGTACTTCGAAGCACTCAAGCCACACCCTCCTAGTTTTGTTCATTCTCCTCCCACCTCTACACCCTATGAAAAAACTTCAACAGGCCGTTCCGGGAGGGCCGCTTCCATACTGCGAATGCTATCAAAGGTCATTAAGACTTTGTATGCCCTCATCTCACAAACCTTGACCATGTGAGGCCACTCCTTACGAGCTGTCGTGTTCAACAAACCAAAGTCTATAGCTGTCGTTATGGTACCGATAACACTCTTCTGTAACCAGCTCAAATTAGGTTGTGCGACTGAGACGTCTATCTTTTTCGTCCCACACTTTCCATGCATATCCTTACCAGTGTCCATGTTTTCCGTTCTTCCGATTGTTCCCCTCCCAGAGCACTAGTTTTCCGACGTTCCACAACCCCATCATCAGTCCGCCTAATCGTAGTGTCCACAACCACTGCCTTTTTTTTCCTGGTTAGTATCCCGTATATACCTCGCCTCTCCACAAAAATTCCCTGACCTCCAATCGCATTCGATTCATTTCTGAAATTGCTTTCAAAGCTCCTCCCTTTGTGGTGTATCGTACGAACGTAAAAAGGTATACCACACCATTTCTCGTCTTCCTTGATAGATATATGTCAATGATCTGTCCTGTCCACGAAAACAAGCCAAACAATTTACGTTTCGATATATCTTCTAGTAACCCATCCACAAAAATACTAAAGGATTCCTTCTCCAAACAGACGTACTCTTCTCGGTTCTAAATTCTTGGATCCTTGACTTTGGATTGTGACTGCCTAGACCTACCCCAACCTGTGTTTCTCCAACCCACTCTATCTCACTCTCTTTCTCGCTCTCTCATGATCAGAGTACCTAGATCTATCTATTTTATATATCATTATCAATATCAATGACTAATTACTAATTTGACAATCAAAATGCATAACATGACATTCTTTAATTGCATTAAAATTGAAATTGAAATATAATATATTATATATTATATATTATTATCTAATTTAATAATCAAATGTGTCACATGACACTCTCTTATTAAAATTGAAAGAAAATATTCTTTTTTTAAAATTAATAAATTTCCTTTCTAAATTCTCTCATCTACCTCTGTCTATTTTTCTATTTCTCTCTACTATTTTTACTCTAGATATAATTTATATTTTAAGTTAGTAATTTGATAAATCAAAATATGTCATCCGATATTTTTTTGCAATTAAATTTTTCTTTTTTCTTCCAAAATTAACAAACTCTCACTCTCATTCTTCATATTTATCTTTCTCTCTCTTTTCTCTCATTCTCTATTTTTTTCTCTTCTA
>NC_029792.2:70114949-70126479 GCF_000816755.2 Arachis ipaensis
ATTTGGAGAGAATACTAATGTTATAATTAAAAGTTAGAATCAAGATTCAATTGTTTTAAAAAAATTAATTTTGAGTTAATTTTATAACTATCAGTATAATTTTTTTATGCTAATATCTAATTATATTTTTTATATACATAGAGAGAAAAAATATTATTTTTAAGTAGCAAGTATAAAAATTAGTTATTTCTATTTGTGCAACAGACTTAACAATTAACACCTAATTAAATGTAAAAGTATACACATTAAATTATTTTGAATTTTAGATAACGAATGTTAAAATTAATTATTAATAAAAAAATTAGACTTTTTAATATAAAAATAATAACTAAAAATAATATTATTTGATTTTTTATCTACAGATATCTTGGTCTTCTTAGTCAGAGACTTTTGTCAACCTACGATTTTTTTTGGAAAAGTAATTTGATTTTATAAATATTTTGTGCCAATGCATAATCTATACTGTCAGAACAAAGTGGAGCCTAGTTTTAAAAAATTTATATTTTCGTAATGTTATTACGGGTAAAAATACTAGTAATACTCTAATCATGAAGCGTATAATTCAAACAAAGAAATTTGAAAACAACGTTGATGACTTGTATCACTAAAGAATGAATAATGATCAACTCTTGGTTGACGATTTGGTCCACCTTTAAGATAAGCTTGACAAATTTTATCTCTTTTATTTGGATGAAATTTTTTCATTGGCCGAATTCTCGAATTTCTTACCAAATAACATACATCCATTGAAATCTTAGACTTCGGAAATAGTTGATTAACACAAGACACTGATGTTTAAGAGAGAGATTCACCTTGACTTTTATTGGCCAGGAGAATTAATACCATTTTGAAACTGTGTTGGATCTAAACTAAAAACTAAATGAATAGTAAAAAAGGAGATGAAAAAGTGTAGCTCCATATCCCAATATTTCAAATAGTCACAACTAGAAAATGGATTAATACAGACAGATTTACAGACGGATTTAGTCTTTATTACAGACGGATTTTTGGTTACCGACGAAATTACCGACGGATTTTGTCCTTCTGTAAAAGCCCCGTCGGAAATTATTTACCGACGGATTTTTTTTCCGTCGGAAAATTACAGACGGATTTTTACCAGTTACCGACGGATTTTCCCTCTGTAAATTTTCTATCCATTTTCCAAAGGCGACGAACTTTCCGACGGATTTTCCGTCTGTAATTACAGACAGATTTTCCGACAGATTTTCCGTCTGTAATTACAGACGGATTTTCCGACGGATTTTCCGTCTGTAATTTGAACTTTGGAAAATCATCTTACATTCTAATTACAAACAGAAAATCCGTCTGTAAATCCGTCAGTAAGGTAAAATAGAATTTTTTATTTATTTTTCTAATTACAAAATAAACTTATTTTCATACAAAATAAATATAAATTTAATAAATACAAATTTTTATTGATGGTATAAATAGAAAAACACACCAGTGAGTACAAAACACGTTCTTTATAATAAGAAGCAATTATTTCCATGCAATAATACAATCTAAATACATTAGATGACAAATAACTACTAGTGGACTCATCAAGATTCAACATCCTAATTTTTGGATAGCTTCATTCTTTCTTGAGCTTCTTAGTGATGATGGCAATATACTTGCTTTTTGAGATTCTTGGTCCATCAAAATTATTCGCTGCTTCCCACTTTCTGAACAGAGGATGTCTACCTTACTATATCCGATCTACACTCAGCCAACAAATAAGGCAATTATTAGAAAAAAGAACCAAAAAGGAGTTGTTACCACTGCAGTTACTTTTTAAAGATCATGGACGCTGCTAAATAGCAATAGCAGATTTGGAACATGTAATGCACACAATGCAATAAATAGTTTTTGAGAGAGAGAGAGAGAGAGAGAGAGAGAAGAATACTATATATTCAACAAAAACTATTTTCTGCAATTCAGATTTTCACTAGCAACACTTTCAGGTCTCTCTCTCTCTCTCGAAACCTGAAAGTGTTGCTAGTGAAAATCTGAATTGCAGAAAATAGTTTTTGTTGAATATATAGTATTACTCTCTCTCTGGATGTATATGAATGAGGCAATGGTGGCAAAAATGTATAAGAGTTTTACACTATTATTATCAATCACATACTACTTCTATAGTGTGGCAGCGCATAATTAAATATTTGTACAGGTGTAATAGAACCATAGCTCATTACAGCCAACATTAGTCAATTCACTGAGCGCACTCTTGGTCTAAGTGGAATTCATCCCCAATTTAACTCCAAAAGTTCAGTCCAAGTATTACCTCCTAAATATATTTTGAAGCATTCTAGAAGCATTCATGAAAACTATGGAAGCTGACCTTTAGACTTGGTAGAAAAGGAATCAACATCAGAACTCAATCTGGAACCAGTTCCACTGCTGGAGATGCTTGTATCATTAAAGCTATTCTCAAATATTCCCGAGCCCATTGACTGTAATGGGCCAAAACCTCCTTTATAATTATCACCTCTGTTCTTTATAATCTGTATATTACATGAATTGCCTTTTGATTAAATGATGCACACTATTAGAATTTAAAATAAACAAAAATTAAAAAGAAAATCACATCCAGTCATACCTTGTTTTTATCAATCTCATTAGCTTTCCTTTTCATTTCATCCTTTGCTTCTCTAATCTTGTCCTCCCTCATCTGTCTGTGCAGCTTCTCTTCATGACTCTCCATCTCACAGTATTGCTTAACTTGTGCAACAGTCACATTTTCCTTGTGTCCAAGAGAGATTAAAATCAGGTCAAATGCACATTTGCAAATACTTTCTTCAAAGTAGTCAGAATATTCAGGTACCTAAAATGTTAAGGATTAAGGAATAAACTAATTGTAAGCTAAATTTTGACAAAAATTTCATAACGCACATTGGCTGGTAAACATAACGCACATTCTCAGTCTCAACATACGTGTGTTGTTTTCCAGTTCCTATCAACTTGGGAAATGCTGCTAGAAGACCTTCATTCTCATGCGAGTCATATCCACAAACTGTCTAGAAACCAAAACTGCAAAAGAAGTAAAAGGCTTATCAGCATAAGGGCATTGATGCTGAATCCAAAATAATTTAGCAATACCAGACTCGACATCAATTCAGGACTTATCTGCAGTTTGCAAACTCAATAATTACATAATAAAGTGGCCACATGTTCATAATAAACACTTCAATTCTTCCAATTACAAAGATATCAAACATTAATCTAGTACTAGTGTACTCCTTGGAGAATAGAAAATACTGTCTGAATAAGCAGAAAAATTCCAGCAATAGAAGCTACCGTCTTCCATGGAGTGTTGCAATAATCACACCGTGCACAAAAAGCATTCAACCTTTGAAAAATAAGGGAATATTGCACATTAAAATCTGGATACATAATGTTCACTCCAAGACCATTGAACATTTTGGCCACTGCATTTCTATCACCTAACCAATTCTCAATTATTCCATTCTTAATAAGCAAATCTACATCTTTGTCTGTGTTAATAAGAAAATCTAACACAGCAATATAGTCAGCAAGGTAGGATACATTGATACAGTGACATTGCTCGAAAGCTAACAAATTTCTCAAAACAACCTCAGTAATATCTTCCACTCTAAAGAATGGGATTCTCAAAGTATGACCAGAAAGTTGCAAGTCTAGTAAGCATTGACTAGCTTTCTTTACCTCAAACTTTACTCCTGCTTCCTTCAACTCAGTTGCACTATAAATTTGCACTATCTGTGCTTCTCTTGAACATCTAGAGATTGAAAAGTTACAGGATAATAATAGAAGCTTTCTAGAAAGAAAATGAGCTATTCCACCAAGATTGGATACTCATAGCTGAGATTGGGAAAAAAATAAAGACAAGTATAATGATCTTAGCTTGCAAATATAAGACAAGTATATCGTTTTTTTCTTGGATGCTCTAAGGCAAGTATCACTGAGATTATGAAATAAGAAACATATTTATTCAAGGCTCAGCCTCAAGATTATACCATGATCAGTGATTGACACATTAGTTACAAACACCTTTTCTTTTTGGCATTACAAGAGTAGTGTGGGTTGAGATTTAATAACTAAAACCTAAATTTTAATACTAACAAAATGAGTTCATATACTTAATTTGCTGAAGCATATCATATGTTTGCCAAATTAAAGTTACTTTGATGTTTAACTAGGCTCGCCATTATTTATTTACTTAATAGCTTCTCTTGTTTTCTTTAAGATAGAACATGATGTTTAATTTGAATACTAATTTCAGAATAAACGTGTAAATAATGTAAAGAAAGTAACAATAAGAAAAATATAAAATTCAAATGTTGATACAACTGCAGAGTAGCCTTATATATATAATATAAGGGCTATACATGTGTTCATAACAAACATGATATATTGAGCATTGAATATATAATCATCATCCAAGCTACACAGCACATGCATTAAGCTAGTACTACTTGGAGGATAGAAAATACTGTCTGAATAATAGTGACAATAAGGAGAAAAATTCCAGCAATTGAGTGCACCTCTAATATGGGTAGCAAAGACCAAAAAGCAGAGAAACCAGTGCTTCTAGGACTATCTAGTATCTATTGATCTATAACCTACAGCCAACTCAATCAAACAAACTAACAATTTTCATATCTATAAAAATACTTCTCCTATCAACCAGTCATACATTATTTCATCACTAGGCCCTGTTTTGTACATTGTATAAGGCATGATAGAATTATTTAACAATATCAAATCGAATTTTATCACATGTTTGAAGCTATATGAGTTAAAAACTAAACTTAAAAGAAGAAAACACAAAGAAATGATTTAGCAGATACCTGCATACTCAAACAAGAACTCCTCTTTCCGAATCCACTGGTCAGAATGCAAACACCACCCTTTCCTTGCATCCCTCACAATCTTCACCCGAACAGCAACCCCATTCTGAATCGACCGGTTTCCGCACTCTGGTCCGCACCCACATCCCGGCCCGCACTCACTGCCCACGTCATCCAGCACACCCAAGCCCAAACAAGGGCAGTCGGAACCCACACCGCCACAAGCCTCGCAGTCGCAACCAGACAACACACTCTAACCTAACTCGTCGACCAAACTCACCGATTCCGCGGGGATCCGACTCGGCGCGGAGGCGGGAGGAGCAGCGGATCCCCAGGGTTGGCGGAGGAGGCGGGATGCGGCGGAGGAAAGGATGAGGAAAGGGGTGTAGAGGAAGTAGGCGTAGGGGTAGTGGTCGACGGTGTTGCGGAAAGGGACTGGAAGGTTCTCGAAGGTTCTAGAAGCGTCGGAGGATCGGCGGGTGGTGATGGAGGCAAAAGAAGCGTCAGCTGAAGAAAAATACAAAATACGAACGAATAGAAAAGTTAGGGTTTGCGATCTACCAGCTGCGCGAAGGGAATCTGATAAAGAAAGCACTGATCTGGAACGAAAAGAAGCTGGGATTCCGACGGCGACGGATCTTCTACGGTGGCGGTGGAGGCTGTGTCTGTGTAGGGGCTGCGGTGGCTGCGCCGCTGAGGGGCTGCGAGGCTGTGGGGTGCAGGGCGAAGTGAATGGCGAGTGAATGGAGTGAATGAAGAGTAACTAGGTGTGGATGGCGAGTGAATGGAGTTAATCTTCAACTAGAGTTTTCAACATTTTCGACGGATTTCATTTAAATTACAGACGGATTTTCTGTCTGTAATAATTTAATAAAATGCGCGTTTTGTCTACTTAATTACAGACGGAAAATTCGTCTGTAACTATTCGCACGGAAAAAAAAATTAATTTTTCTGACAGAATTATAGACGGATTCTCTTTTCCGTCTGTAATTTATGCTAATCTATTTTTTTTGTTTTCCGACAAAAAAATTCCTCTGAAATTCCGTCTGTATTTCAGTGGGATAAAATCCGTCGGAAATATCCGTCTGTAATAACTAGTTTTCTAGTAGTGAGTATCGTATTTTATTATTTTAATAACAAAAAAATTTCAAATAAAAAAAAGTGAGATACTTACAAAGTTCAATAACTCATCATTAAAAATATTCTAAATATTTGCATGTTACAATCTTTTTCTTTAAAAGAAAAAAAAAAGCGATAGTGCCTGCTAGCTCATCCTACCAAACCCGTAAACTACGTGGTGTAGGTTAGGAGAGTTTTTCGACTCAAATTTAATGTTGAATCAGTCTAAATAGATTGACCTTGACATGTTATGGGCTATTTGCCACTTCTACCTACAAGCTTGGTGCACGAATTGTTCACACTTTTCACAACTCGTACCACTAACCAACAAGTGCACTGGGTCATTCAAGTAATACCTTACGTGAGTAAGGGTCGATCCCACGGACATTGTCGGCTTGAAGCAAGCTATGGTTATTTTGTAATTCTTAGTCAGGAAATCAATAATAAAAATGATTGAGTTTGTGAAGAGTAAATAACATAAAATAAATAATACTTGTTATGCAGTAATGGAGAACAGGTTGAGGTTTTGGAGATGCTCTGTCTTTTGAATCTCTGCTTTCCTACTGTCTTCTTCTTCACGCACGCAAGGCTCCTTCCATGGCAAGCTGTATGTTGGTGGATCACCGTTGTCAATGGCTACCATCCGTCCTCTCAGTGAAAATCGTCTAAATACACTGTCACAGCACGGCTAATCATTTGTCGGTTCTCACTCATGTTGGAATAGAATCCATTGATTCTTTTGCCTCTATCACCACGCCCAACACTCGCGAGTTTGAAACTCATCATAGTCATCCCTTCCCAGATCCTACTCGGAATACCACAGACAAGGATTAGACTTTCCGGATCTCAAGAATGGCCGCCAATAATTCTAGCCTATACCACGAAGACTCTGATCGTGAACCAGGAGGCTAAGAGATACACACTCAAGCTAATACAGATAGAACGGAGGTGGTTGTCAGGCACACGTTCATAGGTGAGAATGATGATGAGTGTCACGGATCATCACATTCATCAGGGGGAAGTGCGAGTGAATATCTTAGAATAGAAACAAGCGTGATTGAATGAAAAACAGTAGTAATTGCATTAATTCATCGAAACACAGCAGAGCTCCTCACCCCCAACCATGGGGTTTAGAGAATCATGCCGTCAGAAATACAATGTGAAGTGTAAAAATGTCATGAGGTGCATAGTAAGTCTCTAAAAGTTTTTTTTTTATACTAAACTAGTAGCTAGGGTTACAGAAAATAAGTAACTAAGTGCAGATAGTGCAGAAATCCACTTCCGAAGCCCACTTGGTGTGTGCTTGGGCTGAGCATTGAGCTTTACACATGTAGAGGCTTCTCTTGGAGTTAAACGCCAGGTTGTAGCCTATTTCTGGCGTTTAACTCTGGTTTGCAACCTGTTTCTGGCGTTTAACGCCAGAATAGGGTAAAGACTTGGCGTTAAACGCCAAGTTGCATTATCAAAACTTGGGCAAAGTATGAACTATTATATATTGCTGGAAACCCCTGGATGTCTACTTTCTAACGCAATTGAGAGCGTGCCAATTGGTCTTCTGTAGCTCCAGAAAATCCATTTCGAGTGCAGGGAGGTCAAAATCCAATAGCATCTGCAGTCCTTTTTCAGCCTCTGAATCAGATTTTTGCTCAGGTCCCTCAATTTCAGCCAGAAAATACCTGAAACCATAGAAAAACACACAAACTCATAGTAAAGTCCAGAAATGTAAATTTTGAATAAAAACTAATAAAAATATACTAAAAAGTAATTAAAACATGCTGAAAACTACTTAAAAACAATGTCAAAAAGCGTATAAATTATCCGCTCATCACAACACCAAACTTAAATTGTTGCTTGTCCCCAAGCAGCTGAAAATCAAATAGGATAAAAAGAAGAGAATATACTATAAATTCCAAAATATCAATAAAACTTAGTTCCAATTAAATGAGCGGGACTAGTAGCTTTTTGCCTCTGAACAGTTTTGGCATCTCACTTTATCATTTGAAGCTCAGAATGACTAGCATCTATAGGAACTCAGAATTTAGATAGTGTTATTGATTCTCCTAGTTCAGTATGTTGATTCTTGAACACAACTACTTTATGAGTCTTGGCCGTAGCCCTAAGCACTTTGTTTTCCAGTATTACCACCGGATACATAAATGCCACATACACATAACTGGGTGAACCTTTTCAGATTGTGACTCAGCTTTGCTAAAGTCCCCAATTAGAGGTGTCTAGAGTTCTTAAGCACACTCTTTTTGCTTTGGACCTCGACTTTAACCACTCAGTCTCAAGCTTTTCACTTGACACCTTCACGCCACAAGCACATGGTTAGGGACAGCTTGGTTTAGCTGCTTAGGCCAGGCTTTTATTCCTTCGGGCCCTCCTATCCATTAATGCTCAAAGCCTTGGATCCTTTTTACCCTTGCCTTTTGGTTTAAAGGGTTATTGTTTTTTTGCTCTTGCCTTTTGGTTTAAAGAGCTATTGGATTTTTCTGCTTGCTTTTTCTTTTTCTTTCTTTTTTTTTTCTTTTCGCCCCTTTTTTTTTGCAAGCTTTGTTATTCACTGCTTTTTCTTACTTCAAGAATCAATTTTATGATTTTTCAGATTTTCAGATAACATTTCTCCTTTTTCATCATTCTGTCAAGAGCCAGCAAATTTAACATTCATAAACAACAAATTCAAAAATATACACTGTTCAAGCATTCATTCAGAAAACAAAAAGTATTGCCACCACATCAATATAATTAAACTAATTTCAAGGATGAATTCGAAATCATGTACTTCTTGTTCTTTTGTGATTAAAACATTTTTCATTTAAGAAGGGTGATGGATTCATAGGACATTCATAGCTTTAAGGCATAGAAACTAGACACTAATGATCATATAATAAAGACACAAACATAAATAAGCATAAAGCATAGAGAACAAAAACAGAAAAAATAAATAGACCAGGAGATTAAGGAACGGGTCCACCTTAGTAAGGGTGGCATCTTCTTCCTCTTGAAGAACCAATGGTGCTCTTGAGCTCCTCTATGTCTCTTCCTTGCCTTTGTTGCTCCTCCTTCATAGCTCTTTGATCTTCTCTAATCTCATGGAAGGTGCCATATGGTTAAAAAGCGGGGCTTTTTCCACACCAAACTTAAAATATTTGCTCGTCCTCGAGCAAAAGAAGAAAGAAAGGAGGAGATGGGAGGGGGCAAGGACTTAGCATCCCTGCTCCATTTAGGCGTGTAAATGCCCTTAGAGTGCAATCCTGGCGTTTAACGCCAGACTACTGCTTGTTTCTGGCGTTAAACGCCAACTTTTCTCCCTTTATTGGCGTTTAACGCCAAGTTAGTGCTTGTTTCTGGCGTTTAACGCCAGACTGCTGCTTCTTTTTGGCGTTAAATGCCAATCTGATGCTTCTTACTGGCATTTAAACGCCAGTAAGCTCTTCCTCTAGGGTGAGCTGTTTTTAATGCTGTTTTTGATTTTGCTTTGATTTTTGTGACTCCACATGATCATCATCCTAAAGAAAACATAAAATAAAAATGGAAAACAAAAAATTAACATAGATAAGTAAACATTGGGTTGCCTCCCAATAAGCGCTTCTTTATTGTCTTTAGCTGGACCTCACTAAGCTTTTAATCTAGTCTCAGCTTTGAGCATTCTTGCTCAACATTGCCTTCAAGATAATGCTTGACTCTCTGTCCATTAACAATGAACTTCTTATTAGAATCAATGTCTTGAAGCTCCACATAGCCATATGGTGACACACTTGTAATCACATATGGTCCCCTCCACCGGGATTTTAGTTTCCCAGGGAATAATCTGAGCCTAAAGTTAAATAGCAGAACCTTCTGTCCTGGTTCAAAGACTCTAGATGACAGCTTTCTGTCATGCCACCTTTTTGCTTTCTCTTTGTAAAGCTTGGCATTTTTGAAAGCAGTGAGTCTGAATTCCTCTAGCTCATTCAGCTGGAGCAATCTTTCTTCTCCAGCTAATTTGGCATCAAAGTTTAGGAACCTGGTTGCCCATTAGGCCTTATGCTCCAATTCCACGGGCAGATGACAGGCCTTACCATATACAAGCTGGTATGGAGAGGTCCCTATAGGAGTCTTGAATGCTGTTCTGTATGCCCACAGAGCGTCATCCAAGCTTCTTGCCCAATCCTTTCTACGGGTACTTACAGTCCGTTCCAGAATTCTTTTTAGTTCTCTATTAGAGACTTCAGCATGTCTATTTGTCTGTGGATGATATGGAGTTGCTACCTTGTGGCTAATTCCATATCGGACCATAGCAGAGTAAAGCTGTTTATTGCAGAAGTGAATGCCCCCATCACTGATTAGTGCTCTAGGGACACCAAACCTGCTGAAGATATGTTTCTGGAGGAACTTCAGCACTGTGGATATGGTTCATCCCACAGGTAGTACTTTGCATCAGTAATTAATTTTTTCTTTTGTTGCCTGCTGTACTCCTTGGGTATGAATCTTGCAGCTTTATAGTTTACAATGTCTGCAAACCATGGTGTTTCCTGAATGGCAAAAAATTGCTCATCTGGAAAGGTTTCAGAGATCTCAATAGATGGAAAGGATGCCCCTTCTACTGGTTCTATCCGGGACAGATGGTCAGCCACTTGGTTCTCTGTCCCTTTTCTTTCTCTTATTTCTATATCAAACTCTTGCAGAAGAAACACCCATCTTATGAGCCTGGGTTTTGAATCCTGCTTCGTGAGTAGATATTTAAGAGCAGCATGGTCAGTGTACACAATCACTTTAGATCCTACTAAGTATGATCTAAACTTGTCAATGGCATAAACCACTGCAAGCAATTCTTTTTCTGTGGTTGTGTAATTTTTCTGGGCATCATTTAAAACACGGCTAGCATAATAAATGACATGCAGAAGCTTGTTATGCCTCTATCCCAGTACTGCACCAATGACATGGTCATCGGCATCACACATTAGTTCGAATGGTAATGTCCAGTTTGGTGCAGAAATAACTGGTGCTGTGACCGGCTTAGCTTTCAGGGTTTCAAACGCCTGCAGACACTCTATGTCAAACACAAATGGCGTGTCAGCAGCTAGCAGATTGCTCAGAGGTTTTGCAATTTATGAAAAATCCTTTATAAACCTCCTATAGAATCCTGCATGCCCTAGAAAGCTTCTGATTGCCTTAACATTGGCAGGTGGTGGTAATTTTTCAATTACTTCCACTTTAGCTTGATCCACCTCTATTCCCTTATTTGAAATTTTATGCCCAAGGACAATTCCTTCAGTCACCATAAAGTGACATTTTTCCCAGTTTAAAACTAGGTTGGTCTCTTGGCATCTTTTCAGAACAAGTGCTAGATGGTTAAGGCAGGAGCTGAATGAGTCTCCAAATACTGAAAAGTCATCCATGAAGACTTCCAAAAATTTCTCTACCATATCAGAGAAGATAGAGAGCATGCACCTCTGAAAGGTTGCAGGTGCATTGCACAGACCAAAAGGCATCCTTCTGTAGGCAAACACACCAGAAGGACATGTGAAAGCTGTTTTCTCTTGGTCCTGAGGATCCACTGTAATTTGGTTGTAACCTGAATAGCCATCAAAAAAGCA
>NC_029792.2:70127786-70133392 GCF_000816755.2 Arachis ipaensis
TAGAATCCTGCATGCCCTAGAAAGCTTCTGATTGCCTTAACATTGGCAGGTGGTGGTAATTTTTCAATTACCTCCACTTTAGCTTGATCCACCTCTATTCCCTTGTTTGAAATTTTATGCCCAAGGACAATTCCTTCAGTCACCATAAAGTGACATTTCTCCCAGTTTAAAACCAGGTTAGTCTCTTGGCATCTTTTCAGAACAAGTGCTAAATGGTTAAGGCAGGAGTTGAATGAGTCTCCAAATACTGAAAAGTCATCCATGAAGACTTCTAGAAATTTCTCTACCATATCAGAGAATATAGAGAGCATGCACCTCTGAAAGGTTGCAGGTACATTCCACAGACCAAAATGCATCCTTCTGTAGGCAAACACTCCAGAAGGACATGTGAATGCTGTTTTCTCTTGGTCCTGAAGATCTACTGCAATTTTGTTGTAACCTGAATAGCCATCCAAAAAGTAGTAGTATTCATGACCTGCTAGTCTTTCTAGCATCTGGTCTATGAATGGTAAAGGAAAGTGATCCTTCCTGGTGGCTGTATTGAGCCTTCTGTAATCAATACACATACGCCACCCTGTAACTGTTCTTGTAGGAACCAGTTCATTCTTTTCATTATGAACCACTGTCATGCTTTCCTTTTTGGGGACAACTTGGATAGGGCTCACCCAGGGGCTATCAGAAATAGGATAAATAATCCCAGCCTCCAGTAACTTGGTGACCTCTTTCTGCACCACCTCCTTCATAGATGGATTTAGCCGCCTCTGTGGTTGAACCACTGGCTTAGCATCATCCTCCAATAAGATCTTGTGCATGCATCTTGCTGGGTTGATGCCCTTAAGATCACTTATGGACTACCCAAGAGATGCCTTGTGTGTCCTTAGCACTTGAAGTAGTGCTTTCTCTTCTTGTGGATTTAAAGCAGAGCTTATGATCACCGGAAAAGTGTCACCTTCTCCTAGAAATGCATATTTTAGGGATGGTGGTAGTGGTTTGAACTCGGATTTAGGAGCTTTCTCCTCTTCCTCAGGAATTTTCAGAGGCTCTTTTATTTCCTCTGATTCCTCCAGATCAGGCTGAACATCTTTAAAGATGTCTTCTAGCTCTGATTCGAGACTCTCAGCCATGTTGATCTCCTCTACCAGGGAGTCAATAATATCAACACGCATGCAGTCTTTTGATGTGTCTAGATGCTTCATTGCCTCAACAGCATTCAGCCTGAACTCATCCTCATTGACTCTTAAGGTCACTTCCCCTTTTTGGACATCAATGAGGGTTCGTCCAGTTGCTAGGAAAGGTCTTCCTAGAATGAGAGTTGCACTCTTGTGCTCCTCCATTTCCAGCACTACAAAGTCAGTGGAAAAGGCAAATGGCCCAACCTTGACAATCATGTCCTCAATTATGCCTGATGGATATTTAATGGAGCCATCAGCAAGTTGAAGACTTATCCAGGTTGGTTTGATCTCTTCAGTCAAGCCAAGCTTTCTGATAGTGGATGCATGGATTAGATTGATGCTTGCCCCAAGGTCACATAGAGCTGTCTTGGTACAAGTACCCTCTAATGTGCATGGTATCATAAAACTTCCGGGATCCTTAAGCTTTTCTGGTAAGCTTGTTAGAATGATTGCACTACATTCTTCAGTGAGAAAAACTTTTTTTGTTTCTCTCCAATCCTTCTTATGACTTAAGATTTCTTTCATGAACTTAGCATAAGAGGGTATTTGCTCAAGTGCCTCTGTAAACGGAATCTTTATTTCAAGAGTCCTGAGATAGTCTGCAAAGCGAGCAAATTGTTTATCCTGTTCCGCTTGGCGGAGTTTCTGAGGATAAGGTATTTTGGCTTTATATTCTTCAACCTTAGTTGCTGCAGGTTGATTTCCTACAGAGGTAGGTTGAGAAGCCTTCTTGAGGGAGTTAGTATCAGCATTTGTAGGTGTCTGATCCCTCACTGGCGTCTGGACGCCAGAACTGGACGTGGAATTGGAGTTTAACGCCAGTTTTTTACCTTTTTCTGGCATTTCATTGCCAGACATATTCCTCTCTGGGCTCTTACTGTCCTCAGAGGGATTTTGGGTAGCAGGTTGCTCATCCTCTGTCAGCTGTTCTTTTCTTGGCTTTCTGCTGCTTTGAGTTGATGTATTTGATGTTTTTCCACTTCTTAATTGAACTGCTTGGCACTCCTCTGTTATCTGTTTTGATAACTGCTATTTTGTTTGATTCAATTGTGATTCCATATCCTTGTTAGCATTTTTGGTTTCTTGTAGCATCTCCTTAACTTCTGCTAACTGCCTTGTTATAAGAAGATAGTTGCTGATTGAGTTCAGCAACTTGTTCCTAAGGACTAAAGTCAGTTGATACTGCCTTAGCTTCTTCTTTCATGGAGGACTCATTACTTATGTACAGATGCTGATTCCTAGCAACTATATCAATAAACTCTTGAGCCTCTTCAATAGTCTTTCTCAGGTGTATAGATCCACCAGCTGAGTGGTCTAGAGATATATGAGCTCTTTCTGTAAGCCCATAGTAGAAGATGTCTAATTGCACTCACTCTGAAAACATTTTAGAGGGGTATTTCCTTAGCATCCCTCTATAGCTCTCCCAGCCATTATAAAGAGATTCATCATCCTCTTGTTTAAAGCCGTGGATGTCCAGCCTTAGCTGTGTCATCCTTTTTCGAGGGAAATATTGATTCAGGAATTTGTCTGATAACTGTTTCCATGTTCTTATGCTTGCTGTGGGTTGGTTGTTTAACCACCTTTTAGCTTGATCTTTTACAGCAAATGAAAACAGTAATAATCTGTAGACATCCTGATCTACTTCTTTGTCATGTACTGTGTCAGCAATTTGTAAGAACTGTGCCAAAAACTCAGTAGGTTCTTCCTGTGGAAGACCGGAATACTGGCAATTTTGCTGCACTATGACAATGAGCTGAGGATTTAGCTCAAAACTGCTTGCTTTGATGGGAGGTATACAGATACTACTCCCATATGTAGCAGTAGTGGGATTAGCATATGACCCCAGGGTCCTTCTGGACTGTTCATTTCCATTTAGATCCATGATGGAGAAAGGGAGATGATGTGGATTGTAAAAAAAATTTATTATTTTTTTAAAATTTTTTTTTGAATATCAAAAATTAAAAGGAAAATAAAATAAAATAAAATAATAATAAAAAAATTAACTATAATTTCAAAAATTAGAAAAATAGATAAAAAAGGAAATTGAAAATTAAAATAAGTAATTAATTAAAAAAGATTTGAAAAAGGTATAATTTTAAAATTTGAGATTGGAAAAGATAAGATAAGATTTTAAAAAAGATATGATTTTAAAAATTTTGACCAAATCAACCTAATGAATTTGAAAATTATGAGCAATTAAAGAAAAGTATTTTTTTTTTTTTTGAATTTTATGAGGAAAGAGAAGAACACACAAAAGACACAAGACTTAAAATTTTTAGATCTAATACTCCTTATTTTTCGAAAATTTTGGAGGAAAAACACCAAGGAACACCAAACTTAAAAATTTTAAGATCAAAACACAAAGAAGACTCAAGAACACCTTGAAGACTCACAAGAACAACAAGAATAAAATTCAAAGACTCAAGAACATAAAAAGAACACCAAACTTAAAAGTTTGACACAAGATTTAATCAAAGAAAAATTATTTTTGAAAACGTTTTAAAAGGAAGATACCCAATTACCAAGAACATAAGCACAACGCTCTAGCCAACTGAGCTATAAATTTAACGTGTTTTAAAAAAGGTATTTAATGTATATAAATTTTTTGAATACTGATAATTTGAAAATGCACAAGAAAAATAAGAAAAGACACAGAACAGGAAAAACTAAAGATCAAACAAGAAAAATAGCAAGAACAACTTGAACATCAAGAAAGAACAATGAACACAAATTCGAAAATTTAAAGGAAAATAAAAACATGCAATTGACACCAAACTTAAAATATGAAACTAAACTCAAACAGAAGACTAAATCATGAAGTTATTGGTTTTAAAAATTTTCGAAAATAATTTAGAAAAATAAAATAAGGATTTTAAAATTTTAACCAAAAACAATAATAGAAGACTCTAAACCAAAAAGAAAAATTTTTCCTAATCTAAGCAACAAAATAAACCGTCAGTTGTCCAAACTCGAACAATCCCCGGCAACGGTGCCAAAAACTTGGTGCACGAATTGTGATTCACACTTTTCACAACTCGTACCACTAACCAGCAAGTGCATTGGGTCGTCCAAGTAATACCTTACGTGAGTAAGGGTCGATCCCACGGAGATTGTCGGCTTGAAGCAAGCTATGGTTATTTTGTAATTCTTAGTCAGGAAATTAATAATAAAATGATTGAGTTTGTGAAGAGTAAATAACATAAAATAAATAATACTTGTTATGCAGTAATGGAGAACAGGTTGAGGTTTTGGAGATGCTCTGTCTTTTGAATCTCTGCTTTCCTACTATCTTCTTCTTCACGCACGCAAGGCTCCTTCCATGGCAAGCTGTATGTTGGTGGATCACCGTTGTCAATGGCTACCATCCGTCCTCTCAGTGAAAATGGTCCAAATGCGCTGTCACCGCCTGGCTAATCATCTGTCGGTTCTCACTCATGTTGGAATAGAATCCATTGATTCTTTTGCGTCTGTCACCACGCCCAACACTCGCGAGTTTGAAGCTCATCACAGTCATCCCTTCCCAGATCCTACTAGGAATACCACAGACAAGGTTTAGACTTTTCGGATATCAGGAATGGCCGCCAATAATTTTAGCCTATACCACGAAGACTCTGATCGTGAACCAGGAGGCTAAGAGATACACACTCAAGCTAATGCAGATAGAACGGAGGTGGTGTCAGGCATGCGTTCATAGGTGAGAATGATGATGAGTGCCATGGATCATCACATTCATCAGGGGGAAGTGCGAGTGAATATCTTAGAATAGAAACAAGCGTGATTGAATGAAAAACAGTAGTAATTGCATTAATTCATCAAAACACAGCAGAGCTCCTCACCCCCAACCATGGGGTTTAGAGACTCATGCCGTCAGAAATACAATGTGAAGTGTAAAAATGTCATGAGGTGCATAGTAAGTCTCTAAAAGTTGTTTTTATACTAAACTAGTAGCTAGGGTTACAGAAAATAAGTAACTAAGTGCAGATAGTGCAGAAATCCACTTCCGGGGCCCACTTCGTGTGTGCTTGGGCTGAGCATTGAGCTTTACACATGTAGAGGCTTCTCTTAGAGTTAAACGTGAGGTTGTAGCCTGTTTCTGGTGTTTAACTCTGGTTTGCAACCTGTTTCTGGCGTTTAACGCCAGAATAGGGTAAAGACTTGGCGTTAAACGCCAATTTGCGTCGTCAAAACTTGGGCAAAGTATGGACTATTATATATTGCTGGAAATCCCTGGATGTCTACTTTCCAACGCAATTGAGAGCACGCCAATTGGTTTTTTGTAGCTCCAGAAAATCGATTTCGAGTGCAGGGAGGTTAGAATCCAACAGCATCTGCAGTCCTTTTTCAGCCTCTGAATCAGAGTTTTGCTCAGGTCCCTCAATTTCAGCCAGAAAATACCTGAAACCACAGAAAAACACACAAACTCATAGTAAAGTC
>NC_029792.2:70133437-70161445 GCF_000816755.2 Arachis ipaensis
AAACATGAAATTTAAAATAGATAAAAAAATAAAATATACAAAAATAATAGCAATAATAAATAATTAAGACATTAAGAAAAATACAAGAGTAAAAAATAAAAAGATTAGTATATTGGTTATAACATTTTTATGCAAAAGTTCAAACCCCACTCATTGCAAAATATATTTTAATAATAGCAAATATGTTTCTCTTAATTTTTTTTTGAACATTGAAATGATAAAATTTAAAATTTTTAACCTATTTAATTCAAGACTACTTCTATAGCTCTACTATGCATACCTTAAACCTGGCTAAGTTGTCTATGAGTTTTAAGTATTCTATTTTGTATGTATTTTTGCAATTACACAATTGAGGTAACCATCGAATATTTCCTCTCACTACCAGTGTGCATCCTTTCCCTCCTTTGGATTTCTCTACCGAAGGAGATTAACGACACCAAATTTGACAATACTAATAGAGAAAGTCTAGGAGATCAAGACTTTTATTAATATATGGCCAGTACTTAATCAGCAAAAGAAAAGTGAGTAATTTTACACCATTAAATGTAATCTCACACCCTTAAAAATACTAATAATGGTTAATTGATGGCTACAAATCACAAAACCTGCTGCCACCCTAACACTCCTCACACTAATATTATCTCAAAGTTGTTTTGAGCTTTTGTCCTCCTAACGCCTGAGGACCACATCGTAGCCATGTGTCACCATCGCTGTAATGTCAAAAGTGCCAAACCTGTAATAATAATTGACACAACAATATAACAACATAGCAAAATAAATAAATAAATAAATAAAACCCAACAACAAGAACAACTAAGCCTCGATAACAATACAATAAAAACTTTAATAAATTAAATTCAACAAGAAACAACTAACATAATAGTAATTAACAAATTAACTAATTATTAACAAATTAACAAATAGCATCAAGAAGTGAACAATACAACAACCGCCCGCAATAGCAAGTAGGCATCAACAGCAATATAGCAAAAATATATTTAATAACCCCAACATGAAATAATTAACAAAATTAAAATAATGAGAGATGAACACTATAAGGATCAAAGAGTGGTAAAGGACTAGAACGTCTAGAAGGAATTGGAAGGCATGATTGGAAGGCAAGAACAATGTGAATGAAACAACGATGCGAAGGCAAAGATGACGAGAAGAAGAAGATGAGGGAAGGTTGAGCTTGGCGAATTCGAGGAGAGGGAGAAGGGAACTTGTGTCTTCAAGGAGAATAATGCAATGGTGGAATTAATAATAGTTGGGACTTTGGAGAAGAGCATTCTATGTAACAACCCTGATTTTTGAGTACATAAGATCTTTTCTGAAAGTACGGATTTTTCTGGAAGATCAGTAAAGGGAACACCTCTATTATATCATCAAGCATCTCAATTCTCATTATCATTATGTCATCCTTAAGCTAGAACCTTTTTCCGAGGCAAGTTCGATAACGCGGTCACGAAAAATCTAGTTTTTGAACCGTATCGGTTGGCAGTTTTGATTCTGATTTTCGTAAATAGTCTCTGTTTGACGAACCGGACTCGATTCATGAGAGGAGAGAGATAATAGTATAATATTATCATTATATTAGTATTAGAACATGCTTGAATGATATTATAAGGTTACCTGGTCTGTTTTTGTTAAAAACAGAAAATCGGTTTAACCGGATTTATAGTTTACTGGTGCAGCTTAGCACCAGCACTCTCTGATGAATTTAGCAATGCTAAGGCCTTATTATACATGTTTTATTCTTATAATAAATATGTTACTAGTGTCATTTATGCTAGTAGCTCAAAAAATAATTTTTATAGATGTTTTTACAAGTGTTCCGATACATCTAGTTTTAGTAGTTGTACACCTGAGATATTTTAATATTATTTTAACCCACCTCCAAGCCAACCAATCACAACTCACCTTACACCCCCAAGACCTCCAAGACTGTCTCATTTCATCATTTTGGCCGAAAATAACAAGAGAGAAAAGAGAGAAACTTTCATGAACACTTAATCTTCAAAGCTTGATTTCTTCTGAACTAAAACTCAAATCAAAACTCCGATTTCACCAAAATGATCCTCTCTTCTTCCTCTACATAACCATGTGACTTATCAAGGCTGGAAATAAGGTGAGATGGCTGTCTTCCTCCCATTTTAATTTGATTTTCAAGGAAAACCATGCAAAACATGTATTTTCTTGATGTTCTTCCTTAGGAATCATGCTTAACTTGACTTGAGGGCCAAGAAACGTGAATTTCTAGCAAGTATAAGGTGAGATATATCTTTCTAACATACTGAGTGAGATTTGGTCAGTTGAGAGTTTTTGGATTTAAATTTGTTCTTGATGTGATTTAGGAGGAAAAAGTGCTTAAGGACCACCTGAAAGTTTAACCGAATTAGGAGCAGCAAAACCAGGTAGGGTTTGGTAAAATTAATGTTGATTGATTGATTGTGTTTGAATTGTGTGATTATGATATGGTTTGGTTATGCTTGAAATTGATTGTTTATATGAGTGATTCTTGTTGAAATTTTGGTGAAAATTTGATGAAATTTGATGATATTCAACTTTGAATTTGTGTTCTTCATGGATGCTGGAAAAACGAACCCTAGACCTTAAATTGGGGTTCAATTTGTGTTAAAATCATGTAGAAAAGATGAGGTTTTAGTGGCTGCAAATTTATTATGAATTATGGTAAAAATCGGTTGTTGAAAAGACTGAAAAACGGGTAAAAACAGAGAAAGAATCTGAAGAATATACGAAGAACACGAAGAACATTTTGAGTGTGGTGAAGAACATTTAAGAACACCTTTTAGATCTTAGAAAGGGCAAGGAAGTAAAATTTTTGGTGTTTAAGGGTTTATATGGTAATTTCTGAAAGTTAGGGTGGTAAAAGTAGAAATATTAAAAGTTACGGGTGGTAAAAAGTGAATTTTAAAGGTTAAAGGTAAAGTTAAGGTAATTTTAGAAAATATATTAATAAAATAATAAATAATATTTTAATAAAAATAATAAAATAATGTGAAAAAGGCAGTTTTCTGTAAAAGCTTTAGAAAGACAACTTTAAGCGCAGAATCTCATAATTACCTTCATAAAACACTTCGGGAGTGGTAATAACATGATAGTGAGGCAAAGATAAAGAAAAGATAAAAAGTTAAAGAAAAGATAAAAACCAAAGAAAATTCTGTAAGGTTTTAATGACAGAAAAACAGATAGAAATTAGTGAACGAAGTAGGGCAACATAGCTAGTCCTTGAGTTGCGACTAGGGTTAGGTATTATATGAAAAGTTAAACTGTTTCAGTATAGACTTAATGAGCCTATACTTGGGACAGGCTAACTATTCATACCGAAATTTACATAAGCTTTAAATACATACGTTAAGCAGAGAAATCAGAGCAGAGTAAAGAAAACACAGAGAACAGAGTAACCAGAGAAAAGTAAAGAGATACAGAGAAAAGAGTAATCAAAGCAGAGTAAAAAGACAAAGTGAAAAGAGTAATATGATAAAGAGAAATGGTTTGAGCCAAGATATTGTGAAATTGAAAGATGTAAAGTTTGTATAGTATGATTGAATAGAGAAAGAAAGAAGTACTGCATAAGAATGTGAAAGTGATGATGAATAATGAGAATGATATTGAATGATGATAATGAGAAAAGATAATATAACAAAGAGAATAGAGGAGAATAGTATAAAAATAAAGAGTTAAGCCTTGTGGCATGATATTCTATTATATGTTCATCTGATGCTTTTCTATTGGCCCTAGAGGTCCTGTAGGCCCAAGTTCACCTACAGTAAGTTGTTATTCCTGTAGGCCGAAGTTCACCTACAGAAAATAAGCCATATCTAGGACTAGTTCCTAGGTGATGTCGGGCTGCAGGGTATAAACCGACACGTGAGCTCATGGCCTGCATAGGACAGACATGCATCATACTTGGTTGCGCATTTCCTCTGTTATGATTGTTGTTTGAATGTATGCTTTCTTTGTTTTTATTCTATTCTCTGTGTCTGTGTTTTGTTTTCTTGTATTCTTTTGTTTGTGTTTTGCTTTCTATTTTCTCTATTTATCTGTTTTTTCTGTCTACTGCTTCTCGGTATTCTGCTATTTATCTGCTAAACAAACCAGAATTAATGAACTTAACTAATACCCCCGACCCTACTAAGAACTCTCCAGTTCTTACCCCTTCTCTCTCCCTTCCCCCTTCAGATGGAAGTAAGAGTACCTTACAGTAGCTCGTTGATGATGGTTCTGCAAAGAGGATTCTGCTCTAGATAGTCTTCTGAGTCTAGGGGGAATATCGTTCCCTGTTTATATGTATATACTGTGAGACTAGCCAATGTCTACACCCCGTTTGTTCTTGAACTTTAACTTAAATCCTGTGTACGAGACTCCTGTTGTGTGGCTACTTGATGAGGTACCAGAGACACGTTATATGGCAATGTCTGATCGTGCAAAGGAGTAGAAGATGATGTTCTACCTTTTGCTGATGTTCCACCTGACTTGATTTTTGAAGACTTAGAACGTACTTTTCCTCGCTTTAGTAGTTTAGAGGGACTAGGTGAGTATAGAATCTAGGCTAGCCTGGGCGCCAGCTTAGGGACTTCTTAAACAGGTCAGGGCCTAGGATGTTGTTTGTATATATATGTATATATATGTATATAGTTATTATCTAGCTATACCTAGGGGTGTTCTAACTAAAAGTCTATACTTAAATAAAAGTTGGATCACTGAATGTTGTTGACTGCTTGTGATGTATTTATGTGTGGTTGTTTATAACTGTTTTATCTGTTATCAGTTGTGAATTGATTATGAATGATTCCGTCTATTAATCCAAATGTTTTCAAAAAACAAAACCCGCAAATTAACTATGTTTTTAACAACGAATCAGGCTCATATGATAAATAATAGATAATAATTAGGAAGACAAATTGGTAGCGCTCAGTTTCTGGTATGATCTAGACATATTGAAAATTGGGTCGTTACACTCTACTTGCTGAAAGAAGGGAAAAAGTGAGAACCTTGCTTGGCTAGGAGAAAAAAAAGTGTCCATTGCTCTAGGAGGAGCATAGGATGAGAGATTAAATTAAGATTTCTCTCTCATTTTTTTTTAATTTGTCCTTTTTTTTTACTCGGTGACATTGTTTTGGCCTCTATTCATTTTAGTATTTATAAATTTCTTAAAAATATTTGTAACTTTCTTATTTAACTTATATTCAAATTTATTTGACTTGCTAGGGGATATTTTTTCTGAGCCCAATCATGACTCATTTTGGACCGTGACACTTATTACTTTTTCACTGCATAATCGCATGCAAAGTTAGGCACTAAATTAGCTCAAGTCCCACCGGGCGTGCTAATTTATTTCACTCGATTTTTATTCGACTTCAACACAAATGTCGATCAAGTTTTGTGTTAATAATCCCAATTCGAAGAGCAGATATGACTCCTCTAAAGAGGTGAGCTCGACTAGGGACCTATTGGTTCCAGTATCAATGTTAACTTTAAAAACAACGAAAAATGAGATAGATGTGACCAGGTAAGAGGCAGTGGCACTGACCACTCGCTCTGGGTATATGTTAAGGAAGTGCAAAAATATTGAAAATGTATGGGAGATGAATTAATGATTGAATGATTATGAATGAATTAGGAATGATAATGAAAATGAGTTTGAATTTGATTGTAATATGCCTCCAGGTAAGATGCAGTGGTGTTATCCGCTTGCTCCGGGTAAGAGGCGAGAATGCCAGGTAAGATGCAGTGGTATCATCCACTTGCTCCGGTTAAGAGTTCAAAGCTACTGGTAAGATGCAGGGGTAGAATTCTATCACCTCTTGCCCCGAGTTGAGAACTGTAACACCTCCTGGGGAAGAGGTAGGGTGAAGTTGTCTCCTGCTCCAGGTACGCGGGTAAGATGCAAGGGTTGCAGCATTGTCCTATTGCTCCGTGTTTGGTGTTCCGTCCAGGGTTAGCTACCGAACATGTCAGTTTTGCCTTTATAACTAACAAATGAGATTCATCAGCCCTAGGACAGGCATACATCATATGCATATTATTTGAATTCCTTGCTTGTGCATTAATTGGGAATGCCTAAGTGAATTTAATATGTTTAATTGTTATATTTGCTATCTACAGTACTTGTATTCTACATGTATTTGCTATTGTCAGCTTGTCTGTCTATGTGATTTCACCAGTGTTGGAGGATTGGAAGAAATGTGGGGGTTTTAAGGGTCTTTGTACGGTTTTGGTTAAGTTTAGAACCTTAGAGAACCACCCTTGTTTATGGTTTCCATTCTAAATCTTTAAGTTTTATAATTTGAGAGTCAGATTCTAGGATTGCCTCTGGCTTTTCTGAGACCTTATATCTTATTTATGTGGGCACCGTTACCATGCTGAGAATCTCCAGTTCTCATACCATATATACGTTGTTGTTTACAGATGCAGGTCGAGAAACACCTCGGTAAGCGTCTAGAGTTCATTCTGCAAGCGAAGTGTTATATTTGGGACTCTATATTTTGAGCTTATGCTTTATATTCTGTAGTTAGATTCTCCTCTGTATGTATAACTTTATTTTATCCCTCTTAGAGGTTAATTTGGAGAAACAGGTTATGTAAAATGTATTTTGGGTCTTTCGAGGGTTCTCTTATATATGTATAAATGTATATAGGCTCTGGTTGATTTTCACTTCGCGAGCTGAGTCAGTAGTTTTGTTATATGTATATTTGGAATTCTTTGTCTATGTATATATGTATATGCCACTTTTTTCTCATCTCGCCTAGTTTTCGTTTATCGCTTACGCGAGTGATGCACTATTCTGTTTAACACTTTTATTTTGGAGTTTGAGTATATACGTTGTTGTACTTTTAGAGGTCGTAGCGCCTCGCTACCTCTGTTTTACATTCTAGGTGTAAAGTTCTATGTGGTAGGGTGTTACACCTGTAGCAAGTGAAATTTCAATGAAGAAGGAGGTAGTGGAGGAATACAAGCCTAGGATTCCATATCCTCAGAGGCTACAAGAGGTGACAGATGAACATGCAAAGTCCCTCTCAAAAGAATCAATGCAAACTCATGCAAAAAGGGAGGAGAGCAACCAAGAAAATTTATACTCCAATGAAGCAGAGAGTGGCATAGAGGGTGAATTCATTGAACCACCAATTCAAGAAATTTTTTATGAAGGATACACTCCACCCATCACACAACACCCAAGTCCTGAAATCAGAGACGTGAAGGCAATCAAGGAATGCACTGAAAAGGAGATTGTGACTAAGAAACAAAAGACAATATCCATGAAAAATAGAAGGTCAGCAAAAAATAATCCAACTCCTACCCCAACAAGTAAGATGAATCAAGCTAATAATAATAAAAGAAAGATTGTTAGGAGAAATTCAAATCCGAGGGCACTAATTTTCTCCTCTCCTCCCTTGGAGTCATTTCTTTTAACCAACTAGAAGAAGAGGAAGAAAATTCAAGAATAGATGTCAAGCTAGTTACGTTGAAAGAAGCGCTTGTTAGGAGGCAATCCAACGTTTGGTATCTTCTTTTCATTCTTCTTTTTGTTTTGTTTAAGGTTGTGTATGTGTTCATGGATTAAGTTTGGTGTGCTACACCAAATTTGCATCCCACTGGGTACTTGGTCTAGTTTCATATAGATTGTATCACACTAAGTTTGGTGTCCTCACACCAAGTTTGGTGTTGCTACAATCACCACACAACACATTAGCAATCTAGCTATTTTATACTGTTTTAGTTTTCCTTGAGTTTTGTTTTAATTTGATTAGTTTCTTTTGAGTAAGCCTCTGCATTGCTTGATTTATTTTCACTTGATAGTCCTATTTACTCTTATTTCCATCACCATTATTTCTCTTTCTTTGTTGCTTGAGGACAAGCAACTATTCTAATTTTGATGTTGGAAGCTATGCTCTACATAGCTTAAAAGGGGATAAAGAAGAAGATGATAAAGAGAAAGGCAGAGAAAACTAAGGTTGTTTCCTTCCTTTTTAATTATATGCATGTGTGTTATTCCTTTTAGATAAGCATAATATAATTTTGAACTGTAACATATTGCCTTTATATCGTAATTATCATCTTAAAATTTGTAAGTCAAAGCAATTAAGCATCATGATCATAAACAAACAGGATAATTAAGAAGAAGCTAGCATGAGCATATGAGTATTGGAAGGCTAGCATGACTATTTTTGCTCAAACACATTTGAATTTTGTTTGATGAAATTTTTATCTAGAACACTTTATAAAATCATTGAAATTTTGAAAACCTTGAAAAAGCTTGTCAATTAATGATCAAGTAAAAAAAAAAGAAAGTAAAGAAAAAGAGAAAATGATAAAGTTGAAGGCTCTGAGTACCAATGACAACTCATTAGTCAAGTACTTGTGGTGTTTATGTATCAAGCAAAAAGGTTGAAAATAAAACACTTAGAATCAAGGTTAGGCTCAAGTGCAAAGCACTCCCTTAAAGATCAAGGCTTTAAGCATCAATGATTAGAGAATAAAGAAAAAAAACAAAAACAAAGCTTAAAGAGTTCTATAGTTATATGATTGTGGTGCTTATGTATCAGGTAGTAATACTTAAAAACAAAGTATTTAGAGTCGAAGCTATAGAAATAAATGGTGTAAAGCACCCAAGAAGCTAAGAAAAGAAAGAAATGAAAAGCTTGTTTCAAGGAAGGAATATAAGAAAAAAATTCATAAAGTGATCAAGATAAAATTATCAATCATTTGAAATTCTTTTGTGAGTGTTGCATGCATAGTAAACTAGCCAACCATGAATATTAAATTGCTATTCTTCTCACCTTAGATTGTCAATTTATATTGCATGATTCTTTGTTTGCTTGAGGACAAACAAAATTTAAGTTTGGTGTTGTGATGCATGCACATCATGTTGTATTTTTCTATGCTTTTTCATATAAGAAATAAATGCATAATACTTAATTATGGAGAGTTCTGGTACTTAAACTAGATATTCCTTTGATCCTTTTGATTTCATGGTTCTTGTATGGAAATTTTAGGAAAAGAGAAGTAAAAGCACAAGGAGAAACCAAGAATCGAAGACAAGTGCAAAGAGAATTCGTGGATGCTGTCAACCCTGACCTCTTCACACTACAATGAATATAACTTGAGCTACAGAGGTTTAAATGATACGGTTCTAGCGGTATTGGAAATCCAACTTTTAGAGCTTTCTAATGATACATAATAATCTATACTTCTCTTCTGGAATCATGGCACCAAATGCCCCCAAGGTGGCGCTAAACTTCATCCAACCCAAGTTTGACGCCAGGACTCATAATACACCACATTTGATGCGGCCTTGGTGGTGCCAAACTTTATCCAGCTCAAGTTTGGCGCCAAGAACTCATAAATATCTTATTGGATGCGGTCATAGTGGAGCCAAACTTGGAGTTTGGCACCAGACTGCTGATAAAGAATAATACCAGCGTGATCTTTATGATTTCGTTTGATTTAATTTGGTTTTAGAATTTATTTTTGAATTAATAAAATATATTTTAGGTTTCAGAAAATATATTTTACATTTACTAGGATTAGATATAAAAGGAGAAGATATCTTGACCTAGGGTTTCTTCTTCTTCTCTTTCGCACTTTTTACTTTTCTCTGCTAGGGTTTACTTTCTCCATGAGCAACTAAGCCTCCATTGTCAAGGTTAGGAGCTCTATTTACATTGATAGATTAATAATTATTTATTCTTTTACTTTTGATTAATATTTTGATTATTGTTTAAGAATTGGTTTCGTTCTTCATCTTAAGAATTAGTGATTATTGGGAAATAACTCTAATTCAACTTGAATTCTATTTGAGTCTTGAAAAATTTATATCATTAGAATTATAGCTTGAAACCAATTTCTCACAATTCTCTAGTTATCTGGATTTAATGCGATACGTGACATATAATCGTCTTATCTTTTGGATTCTTAGGGTTTGTGTGGCTTATAAACTAGAACTTAGACTTAACCTTCTAATTTAATTAAGTGACCAAAGAATTGGCGGTTGATTAGGTTAGAAGAGATTGAATTACCTAGGAATAGAAATTTAATCGTTTGGGGTTTGCCATGAATATAATCCTTGCACGATCAAGGTAGTTGATATTGAGTATTAATCCGAAAATTTAAATATCTCTGACACTTTAACTATTTTTATCATATTATTTTCTTAACCAATTTTAGTTTGCTTTTATTTAACTCTCTTTTTATGTTATTTGCTATTGAAACCCTAAATTTTGATCGTCTGACTAGAATAATCAATTGACTATTGTTTGCTTAATCCATTAATCCTCGTGAGATCGATACTCACTCACTTGTGTTTATTACTTGGTACGATCCGGTTCACTTGCCGGTAAGTTAGAGATTGCAAAATCCGCACAAGGAGGCAGAGCAACGATGCGAGTGGAGGAGGAGAAGCGACATATGTAAGAACCGAAAGTTTAATTAATCAATTAATTAAAATAAAATAATAATTTAATTTTCAGAATAAGTTCAAAAATTTAGAAATATTAATTTAAAAATTTGAAGGTGAAATTTGGATTCAGTGGATATTTCCGAGTGGAAAAGTGTACTTTTCTTTGAAAATTTGCGTAAAAATACGTACCGATAAATTAGCCGGCAGTACCGACTTAAGTCTATCCAGTATTGTATAAGAGTAATAAAAAATGTAGAAAAACTTAGAAAAATATTTAGAATTAAAAATCGGACAATAGTTCTAAAGGTTTTGGCCCAAAGTTGGGCCAAATGAACCTAAAATACTAACCGGTTAGGCCAAATCCAAATTAGGCCCATGACCCAACATATATAAGTTCATTATGAGGCCATCTCAGCCTCATTTATCACAAAGAGAGGAAGAGTGCAGCTGGGATATAGTGAAGCAGAGAAGAGAAGAAAAGGGTTTACTATTCACCTTCATCTTCCTTGGCTCATATCTTGAGTTACGGAGCTCTGATTTGCATGTTGTTTGCAGCCATGCATAGTTCTCGTTGAGCTCTTCGTTTTCATCCGAAAAAAGTGATAAGAAACTTTCAATTTCTTTTCCAGTCCTTTCTTCCACATAATTTCAAATTTTGGGTTTGGTTATTAAGTGAGTTTTATGATTTTGGTTGTTTAGGTGCCAACTAATAGTGAAAAATTGTTGGATTTTGTCTCAATCCACAGTGGGTAGGTAAGAAAACTCTTAACCCTTGTGGTTTGATATAATTGTGAGTCTTAGTATTAATTTTGGTAATTTGTATGGATATAGTTTGAATTATTGTTGATTGGAGTTGAATTGAAGAATTGATGCACTTGGAATTGAGCGAATTTGGGCTGGAGCTTTGTTGAACTTATTTAGAGGTCATTTTTGGTGATTTTGTGCTTATGTGAAAATCGGCCAAGATATGGTTTCAAATTTCTTTAAATAATATGTAATGTTATAGGCAACTTAGGCTAGTGGCCTTTAAGATAGGATTGAATGATTGAATGGGTAATATGTGATTAATTGTATGTGAATATTGGATGAATATTAAAATGTGGATTGAGTTGTATGATGGAAGTTTTGTTTATGCATTGAATTGTTGAAAATTGTGCATTTTGAAGACGATGGATGAAAATTATATGGTAATTAATATGGAATAATGGTGTTAAAATTTGGAAAAAATTACAGTTTTAATGGATTGATGGATTGGTAAATTGAATGTTTAGGTTTGGAATGATTAAATTAAGGATTTGATATGTGTAGTAGTATTAGTATTGAGTTTGGTATGACAATTATTGAATTTAGTTTGGTTTGGTTTTGAGTTTTGGAAAACAAGAGGACTTTGCAAAATTTGATAAAACCTTGATTTTAACCAACTTTAACGTCATAACTTGGCCTCCAGACCCTCAATTTTGATGAAACTTATTTTGAATGAAAGTTGGGTCTAAGATGTTTATGACGTTTGAAGAACGGAGAAAAAATCATTTTTAACGAAAAAGTTATATGCATTTGAAGTTTGGTGTGAAAAACTTATTTCTACAGCAAATATCACGGTCAATAGGACAAGAATTTATCATATGCATTCTTATGTGTTTGTTTTCTTTGTTTACCTGCATTTGTCAACTTGTATAACATGTTTAATTGCTAATTGAACTACCTATTACATTGTGTATTACTTGTGTTTTACTTGCTTGCATTACTTCTGTTTTCTACTGGGATTGAGGAAGCTCAATAGGCAGTGGCGATGGGATCGCATGGAGGATAGGTTGGTAAAGGCTGTGGGACAGTGGTGATCTGTTAGTTTAGAAATCTCTTAAGTTAGATGACCTTTCTATGATTTAAGTTTTTATTATAAGTTGAATCTTTATATCGGTTTGAAGTTCTAGGATTGTCTTGGCTTCCAGAACCTTATATCTTATCTATTGAGCACTGTTACTATACTGAAACCTTTGATTCTTATACCATATTTTTTTGTTATTTTTCAGATGCAAGTCGCAACCCACCTCGGTGAGTTTGTGGATGGTGACAGAGAGAAGGATGGCTCGCTTTTGTCTTTTGTTTATTTTGCTACAGTTTTTCTCTCACTTTTGGTTATTGTACTTGTTGCCTTAGAGGCTTAAACTTTGAGAGACAGGATATATTCATTTTTAACTTTCAAAAACTCTGTTATATTCTGTTTAACTAGTTGGCTTAAACTCCACGGGCTGTGACTAGGTTTCTTTTGTATATATATGTAGGATTACCATGTGTTCATAACACGCAGCGGAAGAAAAGAAAGTAATCCTAAAGATCTATTTTGTGCTTAAATTTTATTCGAATAAACAATTATATGTATAGATCAGATCTAAATACCTGTGTACGCTAGTAAAAATCTTTTTCTCCTACGATGGTACGAAGGCGCTATGTGTATCCACACCGAGACCAACCTTTGCTGTCAACTCTTTGACCAGTGGACATCTGATCTAAATTGAGAAACCTCTTGCAACTCTTTGCACGCCATAAAATTCTTCTCTAAGAATCAGGCTCACATAAATTTATGTGTGTAGAGGTAAAAGAATAAAAACCTTTGTTAATCTCTCACCTTTCCTCTACTCTTGGCATACATATATATAGTATGAGATTTGTTACCGATTTCAAATTTGATTCTCAATTCAAACTTAAATCATATCTTGAAATTCCAAATTTGAATCCTTCAAATTTTATGAATCATATCACAACAATTTAAAAACATAATCGATTTGGATCTCATTCAAATTTATAATTCAAATTCAGAAATAGAATAACTAATTATTCTCAAATCTCATTTGATATTCTCAATTATCATACTATTATCATATTCTTGGTGCTAGCAAATAATATAATAATATTCCATCTGAATTAATATAATTATTTATTTGATCAAATCAAAATAATAATTAAATAATTATACAGCAAAGATTAGAACACTCGTTAATGTGTGACCCCATAGGTTCAATACTAAGCGGGTAGTAAATTAGTCATACTAAATTTACTAATCAAGGTTGGCGTCTAGCAACACTCCTTAATGACCCAATAGTATGAAGTAATATATTTTTACTAAGATCCTCAGAAGAACAAAGTATAACCCTTCCATCTTTCCAGCTATTGGTTAACCCTTAGAGTATGGTTTAATTGTCAAACTCTAACTTGTTACCATTATTACAATGAACTGTGAATGACCTAAGAAACTCATTTCTTCATTCATTCAATCCCCTTGGTGAAGGTTATATTCGTCTTAATCATTATAATCATAAAGCTCAAACTCTTTACCGAGAGTTGACAGATTCTTTATTGACTAATCATTAATTCTACAAGTATTTAAATCATACCCAATGTCCATTTAACTATCACCCTGGGGTATTAGGTGTCCGAAATCAAAGTATAATAAATACATTGTTAATTACGATGACAGTCGCAGGTCAAAGGAAACTCTATTACCATGTTCATCTTGAGAATATCCTATTGACAAATATGCGGTAATTATAACCATTTGGAATTCTCAGAGTGAGTCAGTTTAATGGTCATATCTTAATCATATGACCAAGAACAATTTAGATTAAATTATAAAAGATTTATCTCTCAATATTATGATCACTATCACAATGATAAATTATTAAATTTAATCAAGGAATTTATTATATTAACATTTTAATATAATAACAATAACAAATAATTTGACACATGATTGATTGGATTGTGGTCATACTACTTATTCCCAAAAATCTTCCACTTGCACAAGAGCCAATCATGATAGATTGGATCTTGGGCATACTATTATCACAATAATCTCCCACTTACACTAGAGCCAATCAATCATGTGTATAATTTTTCAATGCACATTTGTGTTTATCAAAACTCTTTTGACCTTAAATACCTTAGCTTTTGAGCATATGTGCTTGACCTTTTGCAAAATACACCTAGTGCATAATAAATATCATGTTTTCTCAAAACATGAAATCTCCCATTACAATAGTGCATAATTTTATTTTAAGGACAATCCTTATTAAACATGATTATAAAAAAATCTAAGTAACCATTAGATCTATCTTTATAGAATTGTATCATTATACAAATAGGCTAATTTTTTGAAAAGTTAGTTTGACAATCAAACCTTTTAGGATTTCAGGAGTAAGTATATCCTCTATTGAGTGGTATACAATTCTAATAAAAGTAATTATACTCCCACTCTTTCTTTAAGATGGAATCCCTTTTCTAAAAGAGTTTAATCTCTTATCACAGACACTTTGTCATAAGAAGAGTGATAAAAATAATCTCATTATTTTTTTAGGGTAACCAATAAATCTCATTTATCGGACCTAATATTAGTTCTATTGTTGTGCAATCTCTTAACACATATTAGACATATTCGAACTCTAATGTTCTTGAGTTTCGGCTTATACCCTTTCCATATCTCATATAGGTAAAAAACTAATTTAGTGAAAAATTTGTTAATTTAGCAACATTTCTAAACCGTAGTCTAAATATTTAACAAACAGTGATATTCAATTAAATCAAATTTCATGTTTCGTAAACATGATGGAGTACATAGAGTACTAATATTTGTGCATTGAGAGAATCTCATTCTCTATTCAATAGAATATCAATTAAATAATTAGAGATTTTACTTTAAGCTCTTGTAATAAAAATACTCAATATTTTTATTATTGGTCAAACCAACCATTAAGAGCAATTTTAATTCACATCCTCAATATTCATATTGAGTTTTTCCAAAAAGATCACAAACCTTAATCATATTAAGGAAAATTCTATTTGTAACAAAATAAATCTCTAAAAATATTTGCAAGAACAATTCTCGCTAAAGCTATTTGTCTAATGGCATTTCAATTTCTAAAGTTGTTTAATTCAAAATATATTGCCCAATACTCCCACTAGTTTAAATAAAATCTTTGATAGTCATACTATCTTACTTTGGGCATCATACATCTTCTCAAGATGTTTAATAATAAATAGTATGTTGTCTTTAAAATTGGAACTCATGGTTGTCAAAACAACCCATGTTGCAGTAAAGTAATATTCCAAATTCTTCACAACTTCTAACCATTTCATAACCAAATTTATTGGAGAATATTATTGTAATAAAATTGTCATTTTAATGATAACCTTTTGAAAAAACAATTCTAAATTGTAGCCAATACATTACTTTCAAGTATGCCATATAAAATGGACATATTTAAAAATTTAAAATATGAAAGTAAATTAAAAAATCTATATTTCTGTTAAAATTATTTAGAATCGTGAATGAGTACCTTGGTTGTCAAGTTGTTACTCATACCTATTCTAAATAAATATGATTAAATTGTATCACATACAATTATAATCGCAAATAATTATCTGATTATCAGACAATTATTTAACTGAATTATATATTATACCCCCAGGTTGTCTAGGTTCAAGTATAAAACTAATTCTCCTTATGCATTATCATATGCATAAATAAATTCTATCTTTGACTACAAGTCTCCCAGTTTTCAGGTTGCTCCTTGTAAACAAGAGATAAATTTATTTTTAGCAAACTCCTAACTTTTAGTATTTATCTCAATTATTAGAGAATTTCTACCAGTATTCATAGATTAAATTTTATACTCTCAGATTGTCTATATAACAATGTAAAATTAATCCTTAATATATCAAATGTATACACTGATTATTATTTTGAAAATAGAACTCCTGGTTGTCAGGCCGCTCTTTAAAATCAAGAATATTAGAAAAATTAATTTCTAAAATTATAGTAAAACACATCAATCAAATCAAAATGTGATTTTTCATGTACTAATGTTTAGCCTTAAAAAATTATCAAATCAAATTTGACCTTTATATATGCACTTATATATATAAGAAATAAACAAAAAATATTTTGCATCTTATTCCTTTTATTGTGATCAAAATCACAATAAAATTTAATATATAAACAAAATATTTGATTATAAATATAATTTTTATATTAAAAGAATGACAATTTAATCATAATTAAATAATTAAAATAAATTAACTATTAATTTATTAGAAAACCATCTCAATGGAAATAAATATACCACATGCTTAAAAAAACAAAATTTGAATTAATAATTCACAAATTTTTAAAAAAATAGGAATACAAATTTAAACACAAAAAAGCCAAACCTCTGATACCACTGTAGGATTACCATGTGTTTATAACACGCAGCGGAAGAAAAGAAAGTAATCCTAAAGATCTATTTTGTGCTTAAATTTTATTTGAATAAACAATTATATGTATAGATCAGATCTAAATACCTGTGTAGGCTAGTAAAAATCTTTTTCCCCTTCGATGGTACGAAGGCGCTATGCGTATCCACACTGAGACCAACCTTTGCTATCAACTCTTTGACCAATGGACATCTGATCTAAATTGAGAAACCTCTTACAACTCTTTGCACACCATAAAATTCTTCTCCAAAAATTAGGCTCACATACGTTTATGTGTATAGAGGTAAAGGAATAAAAACCTTTGTTATTCTCTCACCTTTCCTCTACTCTTGGCATACATATATATAGTATGAGATTTGTTACTGATTTTAAATTTGATTCTCAATTCAAATTTAAATCATATCTTGAAATTCCAAATTTGAATCCTTTAAATTTTATTAATCATATCATAACAATTAAAAAACATAATCGATTTGGATCTCATTCAAATTTATAATTCAAATTCAGAAATAGAATAACTAATTATTCTCAAATTTCATTTAATATTATCAATTATCATACTATTATCATATTCTTGGTGCTAGCAAAAAATATAATAATATTCTATCTGAATTAATATAATTATTTATTTGATCAAATCAAAATAATAATTAAATAATTATACAGCAAAGATTAGAACACTCGTTAGTGTGTGACCCCATAGGTTCAATACTAAGCGGGTAGTAAATTAGTCATACTAAATTTACTAATCAAGGTTGGCGTCTAGCAACACTCCTTAACAACCCGATAGTATGAAGTAATATATTTTTACTAAGAACCTTAGAAGAACAAAGTATAATTCCTTCCATCTTTCCAGCTCTTGGTTAACCCTTAGAGTATGGTTTAATCGTCAAACTCTAACTTGTTACCATTATTACAATGAACTGTGAATGACCTAAGAAACTCATTTCTTCATTCATTCAATCCCCTTGGCCAATGTTATATTCATCTCAGTCATTATAATCATAGAGCTCAAACTCTTTACCGAGAGTTGACGGATTCCTTATTGACTAATCATTAATTCTACAAGTATTTAAATCATACCCAATGTCCATTCAACTATCGCCCTCGGGTATTAGGTGTCCGGAATCAAAGTATAATAAATATATTGTTAATTACTATGACAGTCGCAGGTCAAAGAAAACTCTATTACTATGTTCATCTTGAGAATATCCTATTGACAAATATGCGGTAATTATAACCATTAGGAATTCTCAGAGTGAGTCAGTTCAATGGTCATATCTCTATATGTACCATCTATATATATAATTTAATAAATGAGATCTATTAATCTTCATCCAATGAAGACAATTATATATATATTGATCTTTCTGGATTATTAATGTCCTTTTAATAATCCTATGACCAAGAACAATTTAGATTAATCATATGCATTCTTATGTGTTTATTTGCTTTGTTTACTTGCATTGTGCCAACTTGTATAACATGTTTAATTGCTAATTGAATTACCTGTTGTATATGTACATTACTTGTGTTTTACTTGCTTGCACTATTTGTGTTTTCTACTAGGATTGAGGAGGCTCGGTCGGCAGTGGCGATGGGATTGCATGGAGGATAGGTTGAAGAAGGCTGTGGGACAATGGTGATTTGTTAGTCTAGAAAATCCTTAAGATTAGATAACCCTTTTTGGAAATTTTATTAAAATGTTTCTACATTTGAATCTTATACATGTGGGAAGTTCTAGGATTGTCTTTGGCTTTCCAAAGCCTTATATCTTACCTATTGGGTACTGTTACCATAATGAGAACCTCTGGTTCTCATACCATATGTTGTTCTTGTTTTTCAGATGCAAGTCGTAACCCACCTCGGTGAGTTTACAGATGGTGACAGAGCAGAGGATGCTCACTTTTGTCTTTTGTTTATTTTGTTGTAGTTATTCTCTCACTTTTGGTTATTGTAGTTGTTGCCTTAGAGATTTAAACTTTGAGAGATAGGATGTATCCGTTTTAACTTTCAAAAATTCTGTTGTATTTTGTTTAACTAATCGGCCTAAACTCCGCGGGCTATGATATATATACATATACATATACCTTATTTATCTTGTATCTATAATATCTTTTTCTTACCTTTGCGCTTTAGTTATCGTGTGTGAATGTTTCGTGCTTTTGTATCTCTATTTTCTGCGTGTTTGAGCTTTTATTCCTTCATCATACTTCTAGCATATTATATTTCTTGATTATATACTACTGTGTGAGCTTTAAAACTGTCGTGATGCTTTGTCGTCCTTTGCTTTAGAGGTAAAGTTTAGGATGATAGGGTGTAACAACATAGGTTGAGGCAACGGTGATGGGATGCTGTTGGTGGAGGCAGAGGTACCGCTAGACTGCTAGAGGTGAGCAAATTATTGTAGGTAGAGACAGAATAATGACACGAGTGGAGGAGGAAAAGCGACACAGGTAGAGCAGTAGTGACAGGAACTCTGTTCGTGGAGACAGAGGTATAACTGGACTGCTGGAGGCAAGCAGATTATCGCGGATGTAGCTAAAGCAACGACACCAGTGGAGGAGAAGAGGCAACACAGGTGGAAGTGGAGGCATAGGCTTGAGAGGAAGAAGGAGATTAGACTGTTCTCTGATGGAAGAAAGTCTCTGAGTCTGAGAGATAAGGCACTGGGTCTAGGTGAGGAAGAGTGAATGAAAAGATTGTGGGTCATTGGTGAAGGTGGAAAAGAGGTGATGGAGAAAGATGAAGATGAAAGAAGAAGAAGAAGGAATATAAAGGATGTGATAGGGCAGAGCATGATATTTTTTTATTATCAAATTTTATAAAGGACAAATTTATCAAAAAATATAATTTTAATACTAAATGTAATGTTAGAGACCATTTTGAATTAAAAAAAAAAGTTAGTGACAATTTTGATTTTGATCCCAAATCTTAAGAACCAAAACAATACTTATCTCTGTTTAATTTTTAATTTATAAAAAGTCATAATAGTAGTGTCTGATATAATTTTTAAAATTAATTTGTAACTTTTTTAAAAATTTATTTAAAGTATTTGTAAAGAAATTAAAAAAGTGACTTCTCCAACAATAAAAAATTGTACATTACTTGACTTCTCCTTTAAAATAAATACTTCTATGATTAAAATACCAAATATAAAATAACTTATTTATAAGCTATTTTTAGTATATGCCCTTATGTTTCAAGTTCTTTTTTCAAAATATCTTTTCAAAAGATCTCAATAAAGTTGTTTATTTAAATTGTGAGAGAAAGAGAGAAAGAATTTTGCTTATTTTTCTGAGTATAATAACCATGAAATTCATGTTAAAACTCCTTTAGTATTCAAAATCAATAAAAAAAAACTTAGAAATGGACTAGGAGTAAGAGAAAGAGAGAGAGACAATTCTGAAATATGTAGGCCGACTATCATTGTCCATCTCGAAATGTCTATTAATTGACTTTAGGTGACCTTCTTAATTAGCCTATAGGAGCCTTTTGATTGGGTCTATTTGGACCACGAGTCCAAGATTTTTTCAGAGAAATGGTCTCTTAGTCCTAATTCCTATGGGTTTTATTCATGGATATAGGATCAAGTTGATATAGAGTTGACGGTATGGATAACATTATATATCTTTCTTTTTTTTTTTTAATTTGATAAATTTTTAATTTGTATTACTAGAATATTAATATGATTAAGTTCTAATAATTGTTATAAAATAAAAGAACTTAATCATATTAATATTCTAATAATAAAAATTAAAAAAATTATCAAATCAGAGAAAGAAAGAGATATATAATGTTCTCCACAGTGTCAATCCTATGTTAATTTGATCTTATATACATGAATTACAATAATAAAGATTTACATGACTAAGAGAAGATTCCTCTGAAAAGATCGTGAGATCATGGCCCAAATAGAGCTGATAAAAGAAGCTCCTACGAGCGAAGAAAGTCACCTAAAATCGGTTGACTAAAGATGGATAATGATAGTTGGCCTACATATTTGAGTTGTCTAACAGTTCCATAGTTTTGTCCGTCTTTGAATTTATTTGGGTGTCATTAAGTTAAGAAAAATATATTTTTCTATTTTTAGTATATTTAGTAAAATTTCAATAATAAAAATAAAAATACTAAAAAAATATAAAAAAAATATTTTAAAAATTATAATTTACATCTTTTTATAAAAAAATAACTAATTTATTTAATAAAGTAAAAATTTAAGAATATTCGATAATTAAAATTTGTTGAGAACTAACAGACTAAAAATTTCTAATAACTAATTTGGATATTAATCTCAAATTAATTTACAATTTCTTAATATTAGTATGAACAAAAATATTAGAAAATCAGAAATTCTTCGCATACAAGCGATGAAGGCTTGTAAGCCTTACAAGTCCAATTAAAACTAACGCTAAAAATGCGCTTCTTCTTCTTCTTCTTCTTCTTCCTCTTCCTCTTCGTCTTCTTCTTCTTCTTTTCTTTCGTTTCTTGCCTTCTCTTTCTCCTTCTTCTTCTTCTTGCTGCATGTTCTTCTTCCTCTTCTTCTTCTTCTTCTTCTTCTTCTTTTCTTTCGTTTCTTGCCTTCTCTTTCTCCTTCTTCTTCTTCTTGTTGCACGTTCTTCTTCCTCGTCTTCTTCTCCTTCTTCTTCATTTACGTGCTTTTCTCTCTGTTTTCTTTCTTCGTTATTCTCGATTTCCATTATTTTTTGACATCAAGCTCTGAAATCGTTTTTGAAGAAGAAGAAGTAGCAAAAGATGAGGAGGAGAAAGAGAAAGAGTTCTGAATTATGCATAAGGTATACTTCAACGAATTTTGGGTGTATTTCTTAAATCCTTTGGGTGTATTTCTGTAATCCTTTGGGTGTATTTCTATAATTGTTTGGGTGAATTCCTGTAACCGTTTGGGTATATTTCTGTAATTCTTTGGGTGTATTTCTGTAATCGTTTGGGTGTATTTCTATAATCATTTGGGTGTATTTCTTAATATTAGTATGAACAAAAATATTAGAAAATATATACAGAACAGAAAAATGGCTTTTATGATATTTAAATTAAACAAATTTAATATTTACTAAAATATCTAATCCGTAAAGTATTTACTAATTTAAATATATATTATACATTTCGAATATTGAGACACAAAAATTATAAAAAATACAATCCGGTAATTTACTACCTGGGATAATTAATAATGTTTGAAAATAAATAAATCGGTTGTATCCCGAATGCATACAAATTGCATATTTATTTATAAATCGGATACTTAGTACTCGAGATATCTGTATATATATTCATATTTAGGTGTCTCAGTATTTGGGATAGGTGTGTTATTATAACGATTTAACAATAATATTACATACTCGTATTGTTGTACACATATGGTTAATTGGATATTCGATTTGAAAAACAGAATTAACGATTTAAAATTTTTTAAATTAAAAAATTAACTCAGAACTAGAAAATGGATTAATACAGACAGATTTACAGATAGATTTAATTTTTATTACAGACAGATTTTTGGTTACCGACGGATTTTGTGTCTCTGTAAAAGCTTCGTCGGATATTATTTACCAACGGATTTTTTTCCGTCAAAAAATTACCGACGAATTTTTACCAGTTAACGACAGATTTTTCCTCTATAAATTCTCCATCCATTTTCCTGAAACGTCGAACTTTCCGACGAATTTTTCGTCGGTAATTGGCAATAGATTTTTCGACAGATTTTTTGTCTGTAATTTGAGCTTTGGAAAATCATCTCACACTCTAAATACAGACAGAAAATCTGTTTGTAAATCTGTCAGTAAGGTAAAATAGAATTTTTTTTAGACTTTTCCAATTAAAAAATAAACTTGTTTTCATACAAAATAAATATAAATTTTATACAAATTTTTATCTAATTTGTATTCGAATATTTATAATATTTCAAAAAATAAACAAATTCATCGTAATATCAAACTAAAAGAAAAGTACTATAAACAAGCAAGTTAATATAATTCAAAACATAAACAAAGTGTATTGATCATCAACTATAATTCCTAGAATATTGTTCAACCATACTAAAACTATCAGCTATAGTCTTCAGTGTCATCTTCATCCTCATCATCATCATAGTCCTCATCCAAAGAGATTGAGGGTGGCGGCGGTGGCGGTGGTAGTGGAACTGCACTAGAACTACTTGACGCTCTAACCTTCTCATAATAGCTAACATAAGCCTCATTCCATGTCTTCTTTTTCAGCTTTTCCTTCTTGGCCTTTTCAATTGTTCGTTCCAACTTTTTTAACTTATTTTGAGTCTTTTCCAAAGGAGCCAAGCGTGTATCTAACAACTTACTAATACGCTCATCTGTTTGTTGAGTAACACGCTGAAAAAGCTCTTCATTGAGATTATGAATCTGTTCTCATAAATCAGGAATAGAATTTTGATTTCTAGGTGCTCTTCCAGGTATAGAATTGATAGAAGTGGTTCCAGACTTGATAGAGCTAGAAAAGAATGACTCTTTTCCGTAAACTCGATTCTTCTTTTGCCCACCACACACTTTCTCCCAAATCAAGTGTTCATCAATTGGTGGTAGCTCTATTCCCTGTGCTTGAGCCTCGGCATGTTGCGCCTGAACTTCTGCCAACTTTTTTATAAAGTTTTCCTGTTGCACAATGATAATAACAATTATATAATCAAGTTTCAAACAATATATTTTGTATTTTGTATGAATGTGGTTACAAAATGGCTCGGAGAGGAATATTCTAATTTAGGTGACATCATGGGCTTAGAAAGAAAGAAAACAGTGTACACTATAACACCCTAATTAGCCTAAGCCTTACCTCGCGTCGTAAAGCAAAGGTTAATCAGAGATTACGACAATTCTAAGCTCATACATTATATATATATATATAATAGTATAATCTAAAAGCCCGATGAAGGATATAGCTCAAAAACTGCATTTCAAAGCGCAAAACGTACTAACGAAGCTACTAGCTTAAGGCACAAGAAACAGATAAGATATAACAAAAGATAAGTATATAATATCATAGGAAACTAGCCACGACTCACGGAGTTTAAGCCGGCTAGCCATATACAGGTATACAAAACCATACCGTGAAAACAACTTATACAAGTTTTGTTCTCTCAAATACATGCCTCTAGGCAAAACAAAATACAAGAGATATGCATAAACAAAATAAACCAAAAAGACTCCAAAAGAATCCAAGATCCTTCGCTTCTATCACCATCCAAAGCAACTCACCGAGGTCAGTTGCGACCTGTATTTGAAAAACACAACAGAAAATATGGTATGAGAACCTGAGGTTCTTAGTATGGTAACAGTGCCCAGTGATGTAGGATATAAGACCCCGGGACGCCAAAGGCAATCCTAAGCTCCATATCCATCACAAGATTCAAACTTAAGCATACTAAAACAAATAAGCATAACTAGAACAACATTAACTTAAATAAACCGGGTAATCTATCTTAGGGATTTCTGCTCTAATCAAGCACCGCTTCCCACAGCCTTCACGAACCCATCCTCCATTCGATCCCATCGCCACCGCCTTTCGAACCTCCTCAATCCCAGTAGAAAACACAAGTAATATACAATGCAAGTAAAACACAAGTATTGACATATAAGGCAATTAATTCAACTAGCAATTAGGCATGTTATACAAATAGGCAAGCCATTACAAGTAAACAAAGCATGCAAACAGATAGAAAATGCATATGTTGAATGCCTGTCCTACTAGCTGTGATATCACATTGTCGGTTCAACTGCCAACCCGACACATCTCCATGGAGACGTCGCCCTTCGAAATTCTCATATGGGAACCCCTACGGATCACTGTCTAGGTACCAACGCCTGCACGCTCTATAGATCCGAAGGGATCCAACCGACGTCCCTGCCGGGCGCATAGCGTCTCATAATCTCAATATAAAATAATGGTACAGTGGTTTTCAAAAAACATTTTCAGTATAAAGTGGATCCGTCAATCTCATTCAGAGTCCTCGACTCCACTCAACCACCGTCAATCCGCAATTCAGTTTCTAAACATCAACAATTCACAATTTCTCATCTCCTATATCAATCATCCTTCACATAACATCAAACCATCCTTAACACGCCAGAAACCTAGGCTTCCGTTTTTTAATTTGTCTTAAAAATCATTTACTAAAATCCTTAGGTTATATCTGATGTTCTAATACTCAAAACCAAGCCCAAAAGTCTTAAAATAGTGTTATAGAAGCTTACAACCTTGTTGGGAAGGTGGAATAGTTGAAAACAAGTAAAATTTGAGAAACAGGACGTGTGCGGCCGCACAGGGGTGTGTGCGTGCGCACGCCCAAGAGGTTTTAAAAGTGTGCGTACGCACAGGGGTGTGTGCGTACGCACAGATACTGAAATCCACAAGGTCTGTTCACTCGCACATGGTGTGCTAGCGCCCCTAACAGACTCCTCTTCCCGACTTGTGCGTGCGCACAGGGGTGTGTGCATCCGCACAGGTCGCAATTCTCCATTGATGTGTGCGCGCACCAGCTGTGTTAGCACTGTAACCAGTAGGCACTTCCCTGCCTGTGCATGCACACAGGTGTGTGCGTCTGCACAGAATATGATTTTCGCAGGGTTGTGCGCGCGCACAAGGCTGTGCGTGCGCACACATCAGAAATCCTAAAATTCTGCAACTTAGCAAAATTTTAGATTTTTAACACCAACTTTGAATGATCATAACTTTCTCTACAAAATTCCAATTTTTACAAACTCTATATCGATTTAAAGGATTTTCAAAGATCTTTAATTCTAGATAAGTTTCAATCAATTTCAAAAATTGAGGCAAAAGTTATGATCAATGTTCTGAAAATCGGTTCGAACCAGCTGGTCGAACCGGTCGAATCATGAACCGGACCCCAAAATGATTTGGTCAATCAGCAAAACCGCAAAATCTGAAAACCGATGTTGAACCAGTGAACCGGCCAGTAACCGGTCGGTCGAACCGAACCGTGACCCGGTCGGTTTTTTGGCAAAACAGCAAAATGCTGCCGTTTCCCTCTCTGAAACCCTAAATCAATGTTCTGATCCCTAATTGCCTTCACAAAATCACAATTCTCATCGAGCTTCAGAATCAGAGAATGCCATCACAGTCTCACACAGCCACACGGGTTCGCTGTCTAGTAGTCGCCTCCGTCGCACAGTCACCTCCGTCGAGCAGTCATTTCCGTCGAGCAGTCACCTCCGTCGCGCAATCACCTCCATCGCACAGTCATCTCCTTCGACCAGTCACCTCCGTCGTGCAGCTGCCGTCGTTCATGCTCCACCACTGCTTAGTTCACTCGGCGTCGCTATCTCCCACTCTCCTTGTTGCATGTTCTTCCCTTTTCCCCAACTTAAGAGCCAACACGACACATCACAACGCAAAAGAGTAACCATTAATCATCCCTGTATACTTGAAGAGGATTCATCTGAAACTATTTTCTTCTCTTCCTCTGAGCTCATCCTTCAATAATGGCGACCGTGATGCAGAAAAGAAAGGATATTTGGTCGAACCAAACCGTGACCTGATGTGTATTTTCGGAAAACGAATTCCAAACACACAAATCTAACCGGCAAGTGCACCGGGTCGCATCAAGTAATAAAACTCACGGGAGTGAGGTCGATCCCACAGGGATTGAAGGATTGAGCAATTTTAGTTTTGTGATTGCAAACTAAGAGGAAGAGAATTCAATTCTCCTTCCCCAAACTCAGAGACTCAGAACAATTCAAAATCCAAAAGCTCTCCAAAAACTACCCAGCAAAACTAAGAAGGAAAAGCTCCCTTAAAACTTAAATCCTAAGGTATTTATACACTTTCTTCAAATGGTCTTCAAGCTTTGAATTGGGCCTTTGCTCTTGATGAAATTGGGTTGATAAAGGCCTTGGTTGATTGCTCTTGGAGTTGGAGAAAGATCTATTGTGAACCGGGTTGAAATCATAAAAATTTTGAGTAAAAGTTTGAGTAAAAGTTTGAGGCAAACTTTTACTCAAACTTTTTATACTAGATGGCTTCTCTTGCTGCTACCAATGTTTGGGCTAAAGTTTGGGGCCAAACTTTTGCTCAAACGTTGGCCCCCTTGTGTATTTGTGTGGCGCCAACGTTTGCCAAAAAGCTTGAGGCAAACGTTGGCACAAACTTTTCTCCTCCAGGGTGTGCAAGTGTGGCGCCAACGTTTGCCAAAAAGTTTGAGGCAAACGTTGGCTCAAGCTTTTCTCCCAAAAGTTTGAGCTAAAGTTTGAGGCAAACTTTTGCTAAAGCTTTATTTTCTTCTGGAGTGTTTTCAATTCTTCCAAAAGTTTGAGCTAAAGTTTGAGGCAACCTTTTGCTCAAGCTTTTTTTTCCTCTGGAGTGTTTTCAATTCTTCCAAAAGTTTGAGCTAAAGTTTGAGGCAAACTTTGGCCCAAGCTTTTTTCCTCTGGCACATTTTCAACTCTTCTAAAAGTTTTAGCTAAAGTTCGAGGCAAACTTTGGCTCAAACTTTTTGTTCTCTCTTGCTCCTAGCCATTCCTTCTTCCTTCAACCTTCTTCAAAACTCTTTCCACCTATCATCAATCAATCAAAACAATCAAAGTTATGCCCCAAATCATGAGATTGTGTTTCTTTCATAATATATGACAATTATAGCATAAAATCTCATGAAAGTGCATGAATTCATATAGCTTGACATCGATCCCCTTAGATCATGGGGGTTGAAAATCATAGTGCCTCAGCTTTTCTCCTCTTACTGTGAACTTCCTTCCGGTCTCTTTTTTGATGATCTCTAGGTGTTCAAGTGAAAAGATCCGGTTCACAGTGTAGTATTTAGATGATTGTGGGGACACCGAGTGGCACTAGGGGATGCATTTGGTTGCTTCTCACCCATCTCTGTAATTTGTTTAGCTACTTGTTCCATTTGCGTCTCAAAATTTTTTATTGAAGCTTCTTGGTTTTTGCTTATTATGGCTTGATCTTTTCTTACTGCTTCTTGATCTTTTCTTGCTGTTTCTTGATCTTGTCTGGCCATCTCTTGATTTTTCATGAGTTTTTCCATCATTATATCTTGGTGCTTCATCATCTTTTCTATCAATATCTCCAAATTGGAGATTCTTTGAGTGTCTTGTGACGCTTGTGGCTGGTTGTGAGATATTGAATGTTGATGGTAGGTGTTTTGGTTAGTGGTTTGGTTATTGGGTGGATAGTAACTGGAATTTGGGTGGTTGTTTTGGGGTTTTCTATATGGATTGGGGTTAGTGTTTTGCTGGTTGTGGTTTTGGTTATTTCTTGAGTTGTTTTGGTTTGAATTTCTTTGCCATGCTTGCTGGTTTTGAGTGTGGTTATCTCCCCAT
>NC_029792.2:70162446-70163992 GCF_000816755.2 Arachis ipaensis
TCCAAAGAACTTAATAATCCAAGCAGATCCTAGTACAAAGACACCACAGGCATATATTCTAAGGTTCAAGCTATTGGTGTCTAGCTTTACTTCTTTTTATTTTTCTTTTGTTCTGCTGCCACCTTTGGCTTTTTCTTTTCTCTTTTTATTTTTTTTTAACCAAGGACTTTTATTTTATTGAGATTCATAGACAGTGAGCTACTTTCTACTTAAAAGGAGACAGTCTGGTTCTTTTATTCACTAAAAGTGAGCTATCATACAATCACACATACATACCACCACTTACTATTATTGTACTTCCAGCTAACAAAGAACTATCTTACTTCACATTCCAAACATTTTTTTTATTGAATTAAAGATGCAGGGGACAAAGCATGCATTTGAATAGTCAAGTGCCTCTTGAGCTTTCATTGTCAGTCCTTCATAAAAATTTTGGAGTTTATCCCATTCATTAAACATCTCAGGAGGGCACTTCCTGATTAGAGCTTTGTATCGTTCCCATGCCTCATACAAGGGTTCAGCATCCATTTGTGTGAATGTTTGTACTTCAGTCTTCAGTCTAATAACTCTTTGAGGTGGGTAAAACTTGTCAAGGAGCTTGGTTACTAGATCATCCCAGTTGTTGATGCTGTCTCTTGGGAAGGATTCCAATCATTGAATGGCTTTGTCTTTGAGGGAAAATGGAAATAGCAGCAATTTTGTAACTGTCAGGATGCACACCATTGGTCTTCACTGTGTTACATATCCTCAGGAAGGTGGATAGGTGCTGGTTTGGATCTTCCAAGGGGCCTCCTCCATAGGAACAGTTGTTCTGCACCAAGGTGATGAGTTGGGGCTTCAATTCAAAGTTATTTGCATCGACATTTGGGGTAAGGATGCTACTCCCACAATGCCTTGGATTAGCAAGTGTATATGAAGCCAAGACTCTCCTCTGGGGTTGACCATTGTTGTTGGCTGATGAGCGGATAATTTAAACGCTTTTTGACATTGTTTTTAGTATGTTTTTAGTAGGATCTAGTTACTTTTAGGGATGTTTTCATTAGTTTTTATGTTAAATTCACATTTCTGGACTTTACTATGAGTTCGTGTGTTTTTCTGTGATTTCAGGTATTTTTTGGTTGAAATTGAGGGACTTGAGCAAAAATCAGATTCAGAGGTTGAAGAAGGACTGCTGATGCTGTTGGATTCTGACCTCCCTGCACTCAAAATGGATTTTCTGGAGCTACAGAACTCCAAATGGCGCGCTTCTAATTGCGTTGGAAAGTAGACATCCAGGGCTTTCCAGCAATATATAATAGTCCATACTTTGGCCAAAAATAGATGACGTAAACTGGCGTTCAACACCAGCTTTCTGCCCAAATCTGGCGTCCAGCGCCAGAAAAGGAGCCAAAACCAGAGTTGAACGCCCAAACTGGCACAAAAACTAGCGTTCAACTCCAAGAAGGACCTCTACACGTGCAACACTCAAGCTCAGCCCAAGAACACACCATGTGGGCCCCGAAAGTGGATTTATGCATCAATTACTTACTCATGTAAACCCTAGTAA
>NC_029792.2:70164045-70181532 GCF_000816755.2 Arachis ipaensis
TGTTTTGTGTCTTTTCTTGTTTTTCATATGCATTCTTGAATTCTTAGTGTCTAAGCATTAAAGATTTCTAAGTTTGGTGTCTTGCATGTTTTCTTTGCATATAAAAGTTTTCAAAAATATGTTCTTGATGTTCATCATGATATTCACGGTGTTCTTGGTGTTTATCTTGACATTCATAGCATTCTTGCATACATTCATTGTTTTGATCTAAAAATTTCATGCATTGCATTATTTTACTTGTTTTTCTCTCTCATCATAAAAATTCAAAAATCAAAAAAATATCTTTCCCATTTTCTCTCATCAAAATTCGAAAATTTGGATTGACTTTTTCAAAAATTTTTAAAATCAAATTGTTTCTTATGAGTCAAATCAAATTTTCAATTTGAAAATCTTATCTTTTTCAAAATCTTTTTCAAAAATCAAATCTTTTTCAAAATTCTTAGTTATTTTCGAAAATTCCAAAAATATTTTTCAAAAATCTTTTTCTTATTTTTATACCAAATTTTCGAAAATAACAATAACAATTAATGCTTTGATTCAAAAATTTCAAGTTTGTTACTTGCTTGTTAAGAAAGATTCAAACTTTAAGTTCTAGAATCATATCTTGTGATTTCTTGTGAATCAAGTCATTAATTGTGATTTTAAAAATTCAAATCTTTTTCAAAAACTAATTTCTATCATATCTTTTGAAAAATATCTTCTTATCTTATCTTTTTTTTTTCAAAAAATTTGATTTCAAAATATCTTCTCTAACTTCCCAACTCCTTATCTTTTCAAAATTGATTTTTGTTTCAACTAACTTTTTGTTTGTTTCTTACCTTTTTCAAAACCACCTAACTAACTCTCTCTCTCTATTTTCGAAAATATCTTCCCCCTTTTTCAAAAATTTCTTTTTAATTAACTAATTATTTTATTTTTATTTTGAATTTTCGAAAAAAAAAAAACTACTAACCTTTTTCAAAAACTATTTTCAAAAATCACTAACTCTTTTTCAAAAAATTGTTTTCGAAAATTCACTTCCCCCTCTCATCTTCTTCTATTTGTTTATTGATATACTAACATCTTTCCTTCAACTCACCAAAAATCCGAACCCCCTCTCTCTCTGAGTTCGGATTTTCTTTTCTTCTTTTTTTTTACTAACACAAGGACCTCTATACTGTGGTATAAAGGATCCATATTAGTATTATTTTTTTTCTGTGCCTTCTTCTTTGTCATATGAGCAGGAGCAAGGATAAGAACATTCTTGTTGAAGCAGATCCAGAACCTGAAAGGACTCTGAAGAGAAAATTAAGAGAAGCTAAATTACAACAATCCAGAGATAACCTTTCAGAAATTTTTGAACAGGAAAAGGAGATGGCAGCCATGTTTAAAACTCAAGGATCTCCCTCTGCAACCATGGAGAGGAAGCTTGAAAAGCTTCTCTCAAAGCAGAGTCAACCAAAGCCCCCACAGTCAGACTCTAAGTTTGGTGTTGGGAGGCCACAACCAAATTCTAAGTTTGGTGTTGAACTCCCATATCCAAGCTCTAAGTTTGGTGTTGGGGAGTCTCAACAAAGCTCTGCACACCTGTGAGGCTCCATGAAGAGCCCACTGTTAAGCTATTGACATTAAAGAAGCGCTTGTTGGGAGGCAACCCAATGTTTATTTATCTAATTTTTATTTTCATTATTTTTCATGTCTTTATAGGTTCATGATCATGTGGAGTCACAAAATAAATAGAAAAATTGAAAACAGAATCAAAAGCAGCAGAAGAAAAATCACACCCTGGAGGAGCATCTGTCTGGCGTTCAGCGCCAGAACAGAGCATGGTTCTGGCGCTGAACGCCCAAAATGGGCAGCATCCTGGCGCTGAACGCCTAGAACAAGCATGGTTCTGGCGTTCAACGCCAGAAATGGCAACAAATGGGCGTTGAACGCCCAAAATGGGCACCAACCTGGCGCTGAACGCCCAGAGTTGTGTGCAAAGGCATTTTTACATGCCTAATGGGTGCAGGGATGTAAATCCTTGAACACCTCAGGATCTGTGGGAGCAAAAATCAGATTCAGAGGTTGAAGAAGGACTGCTGATGCTGTTGGATTCTGACCTCCCTGCACTCAAAATGGAGTTTCTGGAGCTACTGAAATCAAAATGGCGCGCTTCCAATCGCGTTGGAAAGTAGACATCCAGTGCTTTCCAGAAATATATAATAGTCCATACTTTGGCCAAAAATAGACGACGTAAACTGGCGTTCAACGCCAGCTTTCTGCCCAAATCTAGCGTCCAGCGCCAGAAAAGGAGCCAAAACCAGAGTTGAACGCTTAAACTGGCACAAAAACTGGCGTTCAACTCCAAGAAGGACCTCTACATGTGCAACACTCAAGCTCAGCCCAAGCACACACCAAGTGGGCCCCGGAAGTGAGGGATTCGACCCTTACTCACGTAAGGTATTACTTGGACGACCCAGTGCACTTGCTGGTTAGTTACACGGAGTTGTGAACCATGGTCTTGGCATCATGTTTTTGGCGCCATTTCCAAGGAAAGAAAGAGCAATGAATTTTACATAATTGAAGTTTAATCACGATTCCGCGTACCATTGGCCATTCTCACTGGTGGATTTGTTGGATTTGTTGAGTGTTCCTCCAATTCATCATATTCTTCATCTGATTCTTCCTCTCCAGCAACATTTTTTTCTCTTGCTTCTCTTCCTAGCCTTCGGAGGATTCTTTCGTCAGTTTCATGAAAGGTAGGGATCTCTCTTCTTGTATCTGACGTACAAGCAAAACACAAGAAACACACAAAAACCAGTGACACTTCAATCTGTTGCTAGAATGAAGTTTGAGTTAGCTTAAGCAAAAATTCAAACAGTTAGTGGGTTAGTCAAAAATTAAAGAAACCGAAAAGAAAAAATGCTTGATCTAGATTTCCACTTCACTTAATCATTGTCAATCTAAATCAATCCCCGACAACGGCGCCAAAAACTTGATGTGTATTTTCGGAAAACGAATTCCAAACACACAAATCTAACCGACAAGTGCACCAGGTCGCATCAAGTAATAAAACTCACGGGAGTGAGGTCGATCCCACAGGGATTGAAGGATTGAGCAATTTTAGTTTAGTGGTTGATTTAGTCAAGCGAATCAAGTATTGGTTGGGTGATTTGTGATTGCAGAAGCTAAATTGCTTGAAATGTAAAGGGAGAAGGGTAGATTGCAGAAAATTAAAGAGCAAAGAAAGTAAATAAGCTGAATCTTAAAGAACAAGTAATGTAAATTGCAGAAACTTAGATTGCAAGAAATGTAAATTGCAGAATCTTAAAATGCAAGAAATGTAAATGGCTTGAATTGTAAAGGGAATTGGGAAGTGGATTTGTAGAAATTAAACAAGGAAAAGTAAATTGCATTAATCAGACAAGTAGAAAGTGACTTGAATTGAACCGGATCTCAAACGGAAATGTAATTGAACTTGAAAAGCTTTAAACAGAGAATTTAAAATGCAAACTCCAGATCTCAGGACCCAAGAGACTAGATAATCGAGTCTAGATCTCAATGCCTTCCTAGATCCAAATGTAGAATTCAATTGCAAGAAATTAAAGATCAAAACAGAAGAAAGCTTGAATGTAAATCTCAATTCTCCAATGGTGCAGTAAAAGAAACAGAAAGAGATCTCAAGGTGAGATTGAGACAGAATTTCCCCAATTCTCAACACCCAAGACTCAAGACAAGTGTAATTGAAATTGAAAACAAGAAAACTAAGAGGAAGAGAATTCAATTCTCCTTCCCCAAACTCAGAGACTCAGAACAATTCAAAATCCAAAAGCTCTCCAAAAACTACCTAGCAAAACTAAGAAGGAAAAGCTCCCTTAAAACTTAAATCCTAAGCTATTTATACACTTTCTTCAAATGGTCTTCAAGCTTTGAATTGGGCCTTTGCTCTTGATGAAATTGGGTTGATAAAGGCCTTGGTTGATTGCTCTTGGAGTTGGAGAAAGATCCATTGTGAACCGGGTTGAAATCATAAAAAGTTTGAGTAAAAGTTTGAGTAAAAGTTTGAGGCAAACTTTTACTCAAACTTTTTATACCAGATGGCTTCTCTTGCTGCTACCAACGTTTGGGCTAAAGTTTGGGGTCAAACTTTTGCTCAAACGTTGGCCCCCTTGTGTATTTGTGTGGCGCCAACGTTTGCCAAAAAGCTTGAGGCAAACGTTGGCGCAAACTTTTCTCCTCCAGGGTGTGCAAGTGTGGCGCCAACGTTTGCCAAAAAGTTTGAGGCAAACATTGGCGCAAGCTTTTCTCCTCCAGGGTGTTGGTTTTGTGATGCCAACATTTGCCAAAAAGTTTGAGGCAAACGTTGGCTCAAGCTTTTTTTTTCCTCTGGAGTGTTTTCAATTCTTCCAAAAGTTTGAGCTAAAGTTTGAGGCAAACTTTGGCTCAAGCTTTTTTCCTCTGGCACGTTTTCAACTCTTCTAAAAGTTTGAGCTAAAGTTCGAGGCAAACTTTGGCTCAAACTTTTTGTTCTCTCTTGCTCCTAGCCATTCCTTCTTCCTTCAACCTTCTTCAAAACTCTTTCCACCTATCATCAATCAATCAAAACAATCAAAGCTATGCCCTAAATCATGAGATTGTGTTTCTTTCATAATATATGACAATTATAGCATAAAATCTCATGAAAGTGCATGAATTCATACATGGTTGATTGAATCAAAGGAAACAAGGAAATCTACCCAATTGGCTTGCTTATGGCTTAAGAAAGTGCATAAAATCAATTGAAAACAAAAGAAAAAGGCTAGTGAAACTAGGCTAAGATGACTTGTCATCATGACCCAGCCAGTTTTTTGGCAAAACAGCAAAATGCTGCCGTTTCCCTCTCTGAAACCCTAAATCAATGTTCTGATCCCTAATTGCCTCCACAAAATCACAATTCTCATCGAGCTTCAGAATCAGAGAACGCCATCATAGTCTCACACGGCCACACAGGTTCGTTGTCGAGCAGTCGCCTCCGTCGAGCAGTCACCTCCGTTGCGCAGTCACCTCCTTCGACCAGTCAACTCCATCGCGCAGTAGCCGTCGTTCGTGCTCCACCACTGCTTGGTTCATTCGGCGTCGCTGTCTCCCACTCTCCCTATTGCATGTTCTTCCCTTTTCCCCAGCTTAAGAGCCAACACGACACATCACAATGCAAAAGAGTAACCATTAATCATCCCTGTATACTTAAAGAGGATTCATCTGCAACTATTTTCTTCTCTTCCTCTGAGATCATCCTTCAACAATGGCGACCGTGATGCAGAAAATAAAGGATATCGAAGATGAGGTACCCTATGCTTTGTCTCTAATGCTTCCTTCCTTCCTTCCATTGTATTCTCAACGGAACTTGGTTGCACGCCTCGATTCGTATCCGTGAAAGTATAACATTTTTGGACTACAAACTAATCCATAAGTTGTTTTCCTCTGTAGTAGTAGGGTTACTACCGTTTGATTACGAATTACAAAATTTTAAAGCCATATCCTAGGATCCAGTTTTAAGGTGTTATTAATACAAATGATTTATACTTAATATGATTCTTAAGAAGCTCTATGCATTTCTAGAGTTGGAATAGAAGCTGTGCTTAATTGTGATTAATGTTCCTTAATCGGAATTATTCTCGCCAGAAACTCCTAAATTCTATTTTCGTTGGACTTCATATTTCAGTACATATTGCAACTTTATCTGATTAGTGATTACGTTCAATAATATTTAAGCATCAAGTAAAATGGGATTGTAATAAATTCCTTGTTACTCAGAATAAGTGAAGTTTTTATGTTTAGGCTAAAACTAAAACAACTAATACTGTAGATACCTCTAAGTCGTAATTCTGGTTGAATATGTATAGATTGAGTTTGAGAGATTGACAGCTACGATAAGGTTTCATATTATTTCTGTGCATGTGCTTTGTTTCCTTTACTCCCTGCAGATGGTAATCAAGAACTGAGGAACTGTATTGATTGTTCAAAGATAAGCTTTCCAAGGTTCTGTATTGTTAGGGACAATTTTGTATGGAAAACTATCATTTTTCTGAGGGGTGTATAAAAATTCAGAAAAGCACCCTGCATCATATCAACTAATAATACACAAGGTTCTGTATTGTTAGTGATTAAATGTTTGTTTTAAACCCGGCTGCTGTTGTTTTTAAATTTATGAGTATGCTATTTTTGAATTTTTGTTGATAGATTTATTGATTTCAGAGTTTAGGGTGATTCATAAAATTGAGAATTGGATTGTTGGTACTTCTCTATATGTATAATTGTTCTATGTCTTGGTGTTGAGTCTTACAAATATTCTCAATTACTTATAGCTATGGTTTCCTTCTTGAATAAGATTTTATTTTTCCAAAAGAAATCATAGAGGATTAGGGTTGTGGATTTTTTAATTGAGTGATGAGTGTAAAGTTGAAGATGATGATGACAAAAGTGCTTGAAAACATATATTTTAAGAGTGTTTTAAAAAAACTTTTGAGTTTGTAAATTGATAAGATCATATAGTTTTGGTGTGCTCTACAAAATTCCAATTTTTACAAACCCTATATCGATTTAAAGGGTTTTCAAAGGTCTTTAATTCTAAATAAGTTTCAATCAATTTCAAAAACTGAGGCAAAAGTTATGATCAAACAAAGTTCACCAAAATTCCCTTTTTACCCAAATTTTGCATATACTCAAATTTACCAAATTCACAAGCCACATCCAACTAGATCAATACCAAACCCCCATTTACAACACAATTTACCTTCTAGGGTCACCAATTACCATTCTCAAACATCAACATCAAATATATGACTCTAAATCAACCCTTCTCCAATACATTCACCAATCATTACCCCATTCAAGCTTTAAATCCATATCCAACATTATACAATCATTCAAAATCATCAAGCATCATATCCCAACATCATTAATTCTCAACATATCAATATCATTTCAGCATACAACATCAACCAACCACATAAATCTAAACCTATCCTATAGGTCACTAGCCTAAGTGTCCATGAATATTATATACTACATAGAGAAAACCGAAACCATATCTTGGCCGATTTTCAATATGCACCAAAACTCCAATTTAGCACAAACAAGCTCCCAACCACAATCCAAGCTTTCAATTCCACTCCAATAAGCACAATTAAGTTCCAATAGCTCCCAAAGCCACAATAATCAAACTATACACATATAAATCACCTCAAATCAACCTAGGATTCCATTTAAATATAAATTCACAAGGGTTTAATGGCTCTTACCTTCTCCAACAGATTTAATAGCAAGAATCCAAGGCTAAGCAAGGATTAGAGCAAACCTAAACATCCAAAATCACAAAAACTCACTTAATCACAAGCCCTAAGAACCAAAATTTTGGAGAGAAGAATAGAAAAGATTTCGTGGTTACCTCCCCAGTTTCTTGTATGGACTTTGTAGAGCTCTTCACAAGGAACGCGTAGCCGTAAACGCTGCGGCGATCGGAGCTCTCTAGCTCAAGATATGAGCTTTGGAAGATTGAGATGACTAGTGTTCAAGGGTTTCACTTCTTCCCTTTCTCCTTCAGCTGGGTGTGTGTGTTTGTTAGTGTGTTGTGATGAGATGGGTTCATTAAATAAGCTTTTTATATGTTGGGCGTGGGCCCAACTTGGGTCCTGTCCAACCCATTAGCGTTTTTAGCCCGTTTGGCCCAACTTCGGGCCAAACCTTTAAAATTAACGCCCGGTTTTCCATTTCTAATGTTTTTCTAAGGTTTTTTACGGTTTTCACTTTTCTCGTGCGGTACCGGGTAGACTTGAACCGGTTCAACTAGTTCAACTGCTGGTTTGTGGTTTTTACAGTTTTTCACAGAAAACACATTTTCTGACTAAGAAAGACCCACTGAGTCTAAAAATCACCTTTAAATCCTCAAATTCTCACTTTAACTTTTCAAAATCTAATTTGGGCAATTAATCACTTAATTAACCAGTTGATTAGTTGCGGTTCTTACATTCTCCCCACCAAATAAGAAATTTTGCCCTCAAAATTTGAATTACCTGAGAAAAGCTCGGGATAATCCTTTCGCATTTCAGACTCCAATTCCCAAGTGTGCTCTTCAATTCCTGCTCACTCCCAAGCAACTTTAACCAATGGAACATCCTTTCCTCGCAGCTTCTTCACACGACTGTCGTCAATTCTCACTAGTGTCACTTGGAAAGTCAAGTTCTCTTTCAACTCGACCGATTCAGGCTCCAACACATGAGCCGCATCTGACGTGTACTTACGGAGCTGTGACATGTGGAATACGTCATTCAAGTTAGACAGATGAGGTGGCAAAGCTACTTGATACGCCACCGGCCTGAATCTCTTCAAAATATCAAACGGTCATATATATCTTGGGTTCAACTTCTTGGTCTTGATTGCTCTTCCAATCCCAATTGTCGGTGTAACCCTAAGGAATACGTGCTCTCCCACTTCAAACTCTAACAGTTTCCTTCTCTGATCCGCATAACTCTTTTGTCGACTTTGAGCAGTTAGAATCCTTGCACGAATATTCTTAATGTTCTCAGTAGTCTCTGCTATTAAATCAGGACCCAAAACACTTACTTCACCGGATTCATACCAACAAAGTGGAGATTGGCACTTTCGTCCATACAATGCTTCATACAGAGCCGTCCCAATGCTCGCATGAAAACTCTTGTTGTACGCAAACTCCACCAATGGCATGTAATGATCCTAACTCCCGGGTTGATCCAAAACACATGCTCTGAGCATATCTTCTAATGTCTGAATAGTCCTTTCCGACTGTCCATCGGTTTGCGGATGATATACGGTACTGAGACATAGCTTCGTACCGAAAGCTCCTTGGAAAGCTCCCCAAAACCTTGAAGTAAATCAGGGGTCACGGTCTGATACTATGCTTGACGGCACACCATGCAACCTTACTATCTCCTTGATGTACAATCTCACTAACTCCTCCATAGAACAGTTTACTCGAATAGGCAGAAAATGAGCGAATTTGGTTAAGCGATCCACGATCACCCAAATCGCATCAAATCCCGACCTAGTCCTTGGTAAACCGGTCACAAAATCTATCACAATTCCTTCCCACTTCCACTGAGGAATCTAAAGTGGTTGTAGCATTCATGATGGTTTCTGGTTCTCTATCTATACTTTCTGGCAAGTCAAACACTTGGATACCACTGTAGCTACATCACCCTTCATCCCAGGCCACCAGAACATCTTTTTTAAGTCATAATACATCTTTTTGCCTCCGGGATGAATAGAAAACCCACTATTGTGAGCTTCCAACAACAAGTCTCGCCTCAAACTCCCAACATCTGGTACACAAATTCTTTCCTTATATCTCCACAATTCTTTATCATCCTTAGTGAATTCTTCACGCCTCTTTTCACCAACTGGCTGAAACAATTGCTGAAGCTTCTGCTCATCTTTGTGAGCCCTTTGTATCTCTGATTTAAACGTGCTTGAGATCTGTAACTGGTTCAAACAAGCTCTTCCGGTAACTTCACCAATATCCAGCTTAAGATCCACAAAATTATCTACTAGCTCCTCTTCCTTGATTCTCATCCAAGCAATTGTTAAAGATTTCCGACTCAATGCGTCTGCTACCATATTCGCCATTCCGGGATGATAACTTAGCTCAAAATCATAATCATTTAGCAACTCCATCCACCTTCTCTGGCGCATATTAAGCTCTTTCTGATCAAAGATGTACTTGAGACTCTTATGATCAGAAAAGACGCTAAACTTCACTCTGTACAAATGGTGTCTCCAAATCTTCAATGCAAACACAATCGCTGCTAATTCCAAGTCATGAGTGGGGTAATTCACCTCATGCGGTCTCAGCTGACGTGATGCGTAAGCCACCACATTTCGGTGTTGCATCAACACGCAACCTAAACCTTTCAGTGACGCATCACAATACACTTCAAAAGGTTCATGCGGTTCCGGCAAGATTAAAATAGGTGCTAAGGTTAATCTCTACTTCAAAGTCTAAAAACTCTCTTCGCATTCCGACGTCCACACAAAAGGCGCTTCTTTCCTTTTCAACTTCAACATCAGTAGTGCAATCCGGGAAAACCCTTCGATAAATCTTCGGTAATATCCGGCTAAACGCAAGAAGCTTCTGACTTCCGTCACTGTTGTTGGTCTTTCCCATTCCATCACCGCCTCTACCTTAGAAGGATCTACAGCTATTCCTCCTTTGCTCACCACGTGTCCTAAGAACTTTACTTCCTCCTTCCAGAACTCGCACTTTGACAACTTAGCGTACAACTTTCGCTCCTTTAAGATTTGCAACACAATTGATAAACCACTATTTTATGGTTTATCTTGTGCTCAATTGAGTGATTTTTATCAACTCTTTACCCATTTATTCATACTATTTGCATGTTTTACATTTTCCTTCCTGATTTTGTGCTATGATTGAGAACATGCTTCTTTGGTCTTATATTTGCTAATATTAATCCTCTCTTATTACCATTAGATGCCTTGATATGTGTGTTAAGTGATTTCAGAGATTACAGGGTAGGAATGGCTCAGATGATGGAAAGGAAGTATGCAAAAGTGGAAGGAATACAAGAAGTTGGAGAAATTGCTAAGCTGTCCAGCCTGACCTCTTCGCACTCAAACGGCTATAACTTTAGCTACAGAGGTCCAAACGATGCGGTTCCAGTTGCGTTGGAAAGCTAACATTTGGGGATTCGATTTAATATATAATTTTCCATAGCTGACCTGAAGTTAGGTGATGCAAACGCGTGAATGACGCGCCCGCGTCGCATCTGCGAACTTCAATCTGCGCGGACGCGTGGACGACGCCTCCGCGTCACTTGCCCGCGACCTGAACATAACAGAAATCACAGGGGGCTGCTTTTGACCCAGTTTTCAACCCAGAACACACAGATTAGAGGCTATAAAGTGGGAGAATGCATCCATTCAAAAACAAGCTTTCATATTCACAATTTAGTTTTAGATGTAGTTTTTAGAGAGAGAGGGGCTCTCTCCTCTCTCTTTAGGATTAGGATTTAGATTAGGATTTTATTCGCTTTTAGGATTATCTTTTTTTATCAGGTTCAATATTCCTTTTTATTATTTTCCCAATTTTATTTATGAATTCTTCTATGTTACAGATTACTCTTTGAATTAATGTTATTTGAGGTATTTCAGTTTATTATTGCTTTCTTTTATTTACATTATTGTTATTCCTATCTGAAGACATTTTTATTCCAGTAGATTTACTTTTCTCCTTTTGGTCTCGGTTAAGAAATCAGTAACTCAGGAGTTATCAAACTCAAACATGATTGATAATTGTTATCTTAGTTAATTAAATTGAACTTCCATAATCCCAATCTTTTCTTAGGAAATAAATAGGATCCGAAGATCAAACCAATTAATCCCTTGACCTTCCTTTGCCTTAGTAAAGGTTAACAAAGTGGAATTAAGATTCAATTTTCATCGTCATTGATAAGGGTAGCTAGGATAGGACCTCTAATTTCTCATACCTTACCAAAAGTTTATTTACAGTCATCTATTTATTTTACTTGCCATTTAAATTACTTGTTCTTCATTTACTTTAATTTCTAATTAAACCATTCGCTCCTCATTCTCAAAACCCCAATTTACAACCTCCATGACCAATAATAAGAACATACTTCCCTGCAGTTCCTTGAGAAGACGACCCGAGGTTTAAATACTCGGTTATCAAATTTAAAGGGGTTTGTTACTTGTGACAACCAAACGTTTGTACGAAGGGATTTCTGTTGGTTTAGAGACTGTATCTACAACGCGACTGTTTTTATAAAATTCTTTACTGGCAAAAATCTCAACGTCAACAATCCTCAAGTGTTCCTCATGCTCATTTGCCGTCTTAGAATAAACCAAGATGTCATCTATGAAAACCACCATGAATTTGTCCAAAAAGGGATGAAACACTCTGTTCATGTAATCCATGAAAACAGTAGGTGTATTCGTTAGCCCAAAGGACATTACCGCAAATTCGTAGTGTTCATAGCGTGTTCTAAACGCAGTCTTAGGGATATCACCCTCTTTCACCCTTATTTGATGGTAACCAGATCTCAAATCGATCTTGGAAAACACCCCAACTCCTTGCAATTGATCCATCAAATTATCTATCCTTGGCAGTGGGTACTTGTTCTTCACTGTCACTTTGTTCAACTGTCAGTAATCCATGCACAAGCGCATTCCTCCATCCTTCTTCTTTACCAATAAAACTGGTGCTCCCCACGGTGATACGCTCAGTCAAATGAACCTCTTGTTCAGAAGTTCCTCCAATTGAGTCTTTAACTCTGCCAGCTCTATCGGAGCCATTCTATACGGCATAATCGACATTGGTCCAGCTCTCAGCACCAATTCAATTGCAAATTCAATTTCCCTTTGAGGTGGAAACTCAGGGATATCTTCCAGGAATACTTCAGGAAAATCTCTAACCACCGGTATCTGATCCAAGTTTTGGCATCACCCAATGCATTAGCAGCCAACAGAATATAACTCTGACACTCCTTCCCACTACAATGCACCCTCACAGAGTTCAGGTAATACCCCATAGCTACCACTGCTCCATTTTCTCTTTCCGGCATAAACCGAATAGTCCATTCAAAGCAATCCAACAAAACCCGATTCCTTGACAACCAATCAAACCCCAGAATCATCTCTAGCCCCACCATGGGTAAACAGATCAAATCATGTACAAAATCTCTACAACCTGACCTAGTCATAACTGTCTGATGCAGAGTATGTACATGCAGATCAAAAGGTAACTCTGACACTTTCAAGCCTAATTCCTCAACTTTAGCAAATGAAATAAACGAATACAAAGCTCCAGTATCACATAATGCAACTAAGGATTTACCACCAACTAGACATGTACCTCTCATCAACAGATCTGCCTTGGAAGCATCATTGGCGTTCACAGCAAAAACTCGCCCCTGGTGTTGACTCTGACCCGCACTTTGGTTCTTCCCACGTGTGCAATCCCTTGAAAAATGACCAGGCAAGCCATAGTTGAAGCACCCACTATACCAATCTTGTAAGAGTCATATGGGTGAAAACGTCCACAACGATTACAAGCTAAATCCGGAGAACTCTTACTCTGATTTCCTCTCCCTTTGTCACGCTGAAACTGATCATGGGTGTTCCTTCTAAAGCCTCCTTGACCTTGAGGCGCATATCCTCCTCTCTTGAAGCTTTGTCCTCTCGGATGAAAATACTTGCCACGCCCCCGACTAGAGCTCCTTTCATGAGTGTCCTTGGATGCCGCCACAGTCTTGGCATACTCTTCCACTACTCTAGCCTTGTTCACTAATTCAGAGAAGACACAGATTTCCATAGGAGCCACAGCAGTCATGATGTTGTCCTTCAGCCTCCTTTGGTATTTAATGCACTTTCAACTCTAATAAGTCTCCGGGGCACCCTGACATACCCTAGAAAACCTACAGAGTTCCTCAAACTTGTTGGTGTAATCTGCCACAGACATGGAACTTTGTTTCAGCTGCATTAGTTTCATCTCCTTTGCTTCCCTCGCAGACTCTGGGAAGTATTTCTTGTAGAAGGCCGTTTGGAACACCTCCCATGGAATGTCGGCGTTCTGAAGCTGTAGCAAGTGACACTCTGCTAGCCACCAGGGCTGGGCCTCTCCCGCTAGCTGATAAGCGGCAAACTCGACATATTGATTGAGGGGAACATGCTGCGCCTGTAAAGCACGCTACATAGCCTGGAACCAGTGGTCTGCTTTAGTAGGGTTAGTGGATCCTCGAAAAGTTGGCGAATGAACCTTGAGAAACGTCGCCAAGGCCATTGGAACATCACCCGTGTTATCGCCGTTTCCCTCAACATTATCATTGGCATTCCCTACGACATTCCCATTGCCATTTTCGTTTCCGGTCGGTTGGCCTAATCTCTGCACAGCTTGCAGAGTCACAGCAGCATTAGCTTCCATGGTATTAGCGAGATTCGCCATTGCCGCCATGAATTCGGCATGATTGTCATCCGATTGCTCATTCCTAATTTCCCGTGTACGTGATCGACCTCTGGTGCGTATTTTTACAACCACAAACTAACCGGCAAGTGCACTGGGTCGTACCAAGTAATACCTCAGGTGAGTGAGAGTCGATCCCACGAGAATTGATGGATCAAGCAACAATAATTGGGTGATTGGCTTAGTCAGACAAGCAGAAAATAATGTTTGAAAGTTCAAGGAGCATTAAACAGTAAATTCAGAATTCAAAGATAGGCAAGTAAATAAGTTGGGAATAAAATATGGAGAAAGCAGTTAAGGTTTCAGAGTTATCTATTTTTTCGGATTGACTCTTCTTATTAATTTATTTTAATCATGCAAGATTTAATTTATGGCTAACTATATGTGACTCGACCCTAATTCCTTAGACCTTTCTAATCTCCTCTAATTCTCATCAACTACCAATTCCTTGGTCAATTAATTCTAATTAGAGGATGAAGTTTAATTCTAGTTATTATGCCACAAAAACTCTAATTACCCAAATATAAAAAGATTATATGTCACGTATCCCGTTAAGTCCAGATAATTAAAAGTTTAGGAGAAATTGTTTTCAAGCTGTTGTTCAAGTAAAGAGCTTTTCCAAGTTATACAAGAACTCAATTAGAAAGAGGGTCATACTTCCGTTCCACCCAAATTCAAAAGATAAATAATGAAAATAATTCTTAAATTATAAATCAATACATAAATTAAAATAAAGAAAATAATAGAATTAATCCATACAAATAGACAGAGCTCCTAACCTTAACAATGGAGGTTTAGTTGCTCATGCTTCAGAGAAGAAAACTAGGATTGTAAATTGGGCTGAGGTGGAATGAAAAGTTAACTAATGTTGGAATAGAATAATATGGGATCCTCCCTCAGGGAAGTTTCTTTTATATCTAATCCTAATAATTTTAAAATCTAATTTCTCAAACTAAAATAATATCTTTTCCTAAAATAAGATTTAAATTTAAATCAGAATTAATTAAATAATCAGCAAGTCTTCAATTGATGGATGGGGACCACTTGTTTCATCCATTCTACAGCTTCTAATGTGTTTTTCTGGGCTGGAAACTGAGTCAAAACAGCCCAAAAATCCCCCCAGCATTTTCTGCGTTTTCTACACGTGGTGCATGTCACGCGTACGCGTCAGTCACGCGTACGCGTCGCTACTCGCTGCCATCTCCTTTGCTGCAGAAACTCCATCAGATCGAGCCGAATTCTACCTAAAATAAATAGAATTGCATAAGACTCAAAGTAGCATCCATAGTGGCTAAAAGATAATTAATTCTTTATTAAACTTAACAAATTAAATGCAAATTTACTAGAAAAAGATAGGAAAGATGCTCACGCATCAACCTCGCCCGCGAGTGGCCATTAGGGTTCCTGTCTACACCAAGAAATCGATATCAAGGTGATCAGTCTCAATATCAAAAGTCTAGTACTTCAATTATCCCAAACAGGCACTCACAAACAAGCATGCTATACATATATCAAGTAGATAACCTAATAGCATCAAAGAAAAGACACACGGAGTATGCAATGAAACACAATCGGTCCATCCCTCAGGCTCACGAGAACGAACTGCTCTGATACCACTAAATGTAACACCCTAATTAGTCTAAGCCTTACTGACGTTAGGATTTTTGCCAGTAAAGAATTTCATAAAACCAGTCGCGTTGTAGATATAGTCTCTAAACCAATAGAAATCCCTTCGTACAAACGTTTTGGTTGTCACAAGTAACAAACCCCTTTAAAATTGATAACCGAGTATTTAAACCTCGGGTCGTCTTCTCAAGGAACTACAGGGAAGTATGTTCTTATTATTGCTTATGGAGATTGTAAATTCGGGGTTTTAAGAATGAGGAACAAATATGACAAATGATTTAAATAGCAATTAAAATAAATAAATACTGTAAAGCAAACTTTTGGCAAGGTATGAGAAATTGGAAGTTCAAATTAGTTACCCTTCTCAACAATAAAAAAGATTGAATCTTAATTCCACTTAGTTAACCTTTGCTAGAGCAAAGAAAAGTCAAGGGATTAATTAGTTTGATCTTCGAATCCTATTTATTTCCTAAGAAAAGATTGGGATTATTGAAGTTCAATTCAATTGGCAAGATAATAATTATCAATTATGCTGTTGAATTGGATAACTCCTGAGTTACTGATTTCTTAACCAAAACCAAAAGGGAAAAAGTAAATCTACTGGAATAAAAATGCCTTCAGATGGGAAGCAATAATCATGTAAATAAAAGAAAGCAATGATAACTGAAATACCTCAAATAATACTAATTCAAAGAAAATCATAACATGAATGTAGCATAAGCCAAATAGGCAACATAACTAATATAAGCATTAAAGTATCTGAAAGTAAGAGATAAATATAAAGTAAAAGAACATTGAACCTGGGATTGAGAGTCACTCCTAAAACTAAGAGAAGTCCTAAATCCTAATCCTAAGAGAGAGGAGAGAACCTCTCTCTCTAAAAACTACATCTACTCCTAAAATTGTGAATATGAAAGCCTCTTTATAAATGGATGTATTCCTCCACTTTATAGCCTCTAATCTGTGATTTCTGGGCCGAGAACTGGGTCAGAAACAACCCAGAATTCGCTGGTTGCGAATTTAACATGCTGAATTTTCGTCACTGCAATGCGTCCGCATGGAGCACGCGATCGCGTCACTTAGCGTCAGAGCAAATATGGCATATTATATATCAAATCGAAGCCCCAGACGTTAGCTTTCTAACGCAACTAGAACCGCGTCGTTTGAACCTCTGTAGCTCAAGTTATGACTGTTTGAATGCGAAGAGGTCAGGCTGACAACTTTGCAGTTTCTTCAACTTCTTGTACTCCTTCCACTTTTGCATGCTTCTTTTCCATCCTCCAAGCCATTCCTGCCCTATAATCTCTGAAAGCACTTAACACACATATCAAGGCATCTAATGGTAATAAGAGAGGATTAATAACAAGCAAATATAAGATCAAAGAAGCATGTTTTCAATCATAGCACAAAATCAGGAAGGAGTTGTAAAACCATGCAAATAGTATGAATAAGTAGGTAAAGAGTTGATAAAATCCACTCAATTGAGCACAAGATAAACCATAAAATAGTGGTTTATCAACCTCCCCACACTTAAACAATAGCATGTCCTCATGCTAAGCTCAAGAGAAGCTATAAAGGAATGAAGAGGAAAGTAAGAATGTATGAAATGCAACCTATCTATATGAATGCAACTACATACAAAATGTTTCTACCTACTTAGTTAAAAGTAAACAAATCTTTCAAGAAGAAATATGAACTGGATTTCACTAATTCAAATCATGAAAATGAAGTACAAATAGACTTGCAAGAAGAAAATAGCTCATGAAAGCAGGGAACAAGGAATTGAGCATCGAACCCTCACTGGTAGTATATACACTCTAATCACTCAAGTGTTTAAGGTTCGATTCTCTCAATTCTCTACTATCCTTACTTTCTAAGGCTTGCTT
>NC_029792.2:70181595-70186158 GCF_000816755.2 Arachis ipaensis
TCTGTCTCCGAAGACGATGTTGGACTCGCCTTCCTTTTTTTGTTTTTGTGTTTTTTTCTCTTTTTTTTTTTTTTTTCTTTTTTTTTTTTTTTTTCTCTTTATATATATATATATATATATATATATATATATATATATATATATATATATATATATATATATATATATATATATATATTTTTTTTTTTTTTCTTTTTCTTTTTCTTTTGTTTTTCTCAATGCATATGATTAAATTATTGAATGCATGAACATGTCCTAAATAATTCTTTCACATTTTCAGAAAATTCTAACATACTCAATTCTCAAACCAAATGGTTCCAAACCCAATTTTTCCACACTTAAATCATAAGCACTCTCACTAGTCTAAGCCAACCAAGGATTCAAATTAAGGACATTATTGTTTTTCGCTTAGAGTTAATGATGTGCTAAATAAAAAGAACAAAGGGGTAAAATAGGCTCAAAATTGGTTTGCAAGGGATAATGAAAGGTAAGGCCATATGGGTATGTAAGCTCAGTGAAACAAAGGCCTCAATCATGTAAGTATATGCATACATCAAATTATGGAAATATAGAATTAAGCAAGACAAAGATCACAATTTTAGAGAGAAAAATACACATCAAAAATAAAATATTGGTTGAAAAATGCAACCAATTCAAATAGGCTCAAAATCTCACAGGTATTGTGTGTTCGAGCTCTAAATCATGTTCCAGTATAATATCTCTTCAAACAAGTGTAACATTAAATTTTATTCAAATTAGTGAAATACTCTTTAAAAGGTTTCTTGAAAAAGAAAATATTACTTCAATCAAGTGGTAAAATATGCACAAAATTAAACAAATATGCAATCAAACATGCAAATGCAACAATGAACAAACAAATAAAATAAAAATTTTGGTGTTGAGTCAGGAAATAACTAACCCATGGAGATCGATATCGACCTCCCCACACTTAAAGATTGCACCGTCCTCGGTGCATGCTGAGATGTGCAGGTGGACGGGTTTCTCCAACTGATGCTTTTCTTCAAGATTTTGTAGATGAACTTGTCTGCCTCCCCATGTTAAACGTCTTCCGCTTCCCTTCTAGGTGGCCATCCTGAAAGAAAAAGGGAAGAAAGGTAACCCAATAATAGAGATAAGAAAATAAATGAAGTATGGTTGGGTTAATGCCAAATGATAAGGGTCTCATTTACATGGAAGCTTCAACATGTACGTGAGAAAATAATAGAAGCCATGGCATACCAATGGTGCAAAATTTGTAACAATGGGGAAGAGAGTGGGTAATGAAAGACAATGTAAGTTCATGTCAATGCAAAAGGAATATCAGTATTATAAAAATTAGTATTGATTTAAATAATATTACCCAATCAGAATTAAACAAGTTACTAAGCACCAAGAAAATACCAGAAAAGATGTAACAGTTGAATAAGAACATTTGAACACCAATAATAAATTTAAAAAAGAAAATAAAAAAATAAAAATATACAAAATTAGAATGCAATGAATGAAAGTATGCAAATAAATAAAATAAAATAAAAGATAAGAAGAATGAGAAGGGAGAGAAATAAAATAAGAAAGAAAGAAGAAAGAAGAAAAGATAGAAGAAATTAGGATTGGGGAAGAAAAGATAAGATAATTGGCTGATCTGGATAAGCTGTGCGGCGCAAGTGACGCGGACGCGTGGGGCACGCGGTCGCGCGACTTGCGCTTAAACTGATTGACGCGGTCGCGCCGGTCACGCGGTCGCGTGACCCGTTTTATGCCACTGGCGCGAGGGCAGCCGTGCACTCGCACAACTCTCTGTTCAAAATCATATTAGTGCCAAATTTTGGGTGACGCAATCGCGTGGGGCATGCGATCGCGTGAATGGTCACTTAGTAGGATGTGACGCGGTCGCGTGAGATGGACTGCGCGTCCAGCGCCAGTCCAGCACCACTCTAGCACAACTTTCGGCTGTGCACCATTATTACGTCGAAATCCTGGTCATGTGGCCGCGTGGGGCACACGGTCGCGTGGGGTGATTTGTGCCATTGGCACGCTTCCAGCCCTGCTCCTGCGTAACTTTCTGTTCATTTTCTTTTCTTCCCATTGCACTGGTGACGCGGACGCGTCAGCAATGCTGCCGCGTCGCGTGCGTGCCTTTTTTTTTTATGCATGAAAAGTGCAGAATGCAATGCTAATGTAGATGCAAGAAATGATTCCAGGTTCAATAAAATAAAATAAAAACAAACAAAACGAAATAAAATTGAAAAAGTAACGATCATACCATGGTGGGTTGTCTCCTACCTAGCACTTTTAGTTAGAGTCCTTAAGTTGGACATTTGGTGAGCTCCCTGTTATGGTGGCTTATGCTTGAACTCATCCAGGAATCTCCACCAATGTTTGTGATTCCAGTAACCTACGGGGTCCCAAACTAGGCGCAGAAAGCCTTCAAGTAAGTTAAAGCAAGTTACAAGGCCCCAAGAGTGTTGATTGTTGGAATGAATTCCGGGGTCCCAAATCTTGCTTTTGCACCCGTCTTCAAGTTGATTATCATGATTCCATCCGGGTGGTTCAGCTTTAGATTTCTCACTGAAGCGACCAAACAACTTCCTAGACCCATTCAATTGAGCTTTACACCAACCTTTGCGTTTAAACTTTAAGCTTTCAACCATAATGAACCTTGCAGGATAGTTCTTACCACTGACCATCTTCCTCTTACTCTTAATGCCACAAAGAGTTCTAAGTTGACCATCCATCTCCAGTAGCCCATATTCAAGTGGAATTAGAAAGCTAAGGGATATGAATTTTACCCACTTGAATGTTGTGAAGGATGATGGCAACTTAGGGGGAGGTATTTTTAATGAAATTGCAAGCTCCACTCCCTTGTTCTCTTCTCTGATAATTACCACCTCTTTGCAAGCTTCTTCAATTTCAACCTCTTCCTCTTGGTAAATTTCTTCCAATTTAATCCCCTCTTCATTGCTTTCCAAGGGCATGGGAGGTTGTGCTTTTTCTTCTTGAATCTCCATCTCTTGATCAACCTCTTCCAAGTCTTTAACTGTGATATGCCTTGGAGGTTGTACACCCTCCTCAACATCAAATGCAACTGTTTTGAAAGGAGATTCTATGTCTTGACTTTCCCATGGAGGTTTAGCATCTCCTAAGTCTACAACCACTTCTTCCTCTGCGACTATTATGGCTTCCTCCACTTGTTCCAATACAAAGCCATGTTCCTCATTGTCCACCGAAGTTTCTAGTGTTTCCTTCATGCTTTGCTCTTCTTTTGATTCTCCACATGTAGCCATGGGAGTTCTTTGAGTGCTCAGATATTGGGAAGCTATTATATTTACTAACTCGCCGAAGGCGGCCGCGAAATTTTGCACACTCTTATTCATCCTTTCTTGCCTTTGAAGAATAACACGAAGTCTGTCATCCATTGGAGGTTGGGGTGGATGTGAGGATTCATTGGTTGGGAGAGAGGGTTCATAATAGGAAGGTGGTTCATCTTGATAATGATATGGAGATGGTGAATATTGAGGTGGTGGTTCATGAGAGTAGTGATAAGTATTTTGTTGGAAAAATGAATTTCTCCCAAAACACACAAATCTAACCGGTAAGTGTACCGGGTCGCATCAAGTAATAAAAACTCACGGGAGTGAGGTCGATCCCACAGGGATTGAAGGATTGAGCAATTTTAGTTTAGTGGTTGATTTAGTCAAGCGAATCAAGATTTGGTTGATTGATTGGTGATTTGCAGAATTTAAATTGCAAGGAAAGTAAAGGAAACGGGTGATAGGCATGAAATTAAAGAGAACAAGAATTAAATTGCTGAATCTTAAAGTGCAAGTAACATAAATTGCAGAAACTTAGATTGCAAGAAATGTAAATGGCTTGAAATGTAAAGGGGATTGGGGATTGGATTTGCAGAATTTAAATTGCAAGGAAAATAGATGAAGAACAATTAACCGAAACTGAAATTCAATTAAGCAGTAAATAAACAGAGAGATCCAAGGATGAGATTGAAACAGAATTTCTTCAATTCTTCAACCCAAGATCCAAGACAATTGTAATTGAAATTGAAAGCAATAAAACTGAGAGGAAGAGAAGTGAATTCTCCTTCCCCAAGACAAAGAAATTAAAGATCACTCAATATCCAAAGCTCTCCGGAAACTATTATGAAAATTCAAAAAGCAAAAGCTCCCGAAGAACTTGAATTCTATCCTATTTATACACTTTCTTCAAATGATCTTCAAGCCTTGAGTTGGGCCTTTGCTCTTGGTGGAATTGGGTTGAAAGAGACCTTGGTTGATTGCTCTTGAAGTTTGGAGAAGAACCAAAGTGAACCAATTGAACCGGGTTGGAGTTTTGCAAAAGTTGGACCAAAAGTTGGAGAAAAAGTTAGGGTCTAACTTTTGGTCCAACTTTTCATATCAACTCCCACATCTTGCTGATACTCACGTTGGTGCAAAAGTTAGGGGTCTAACTTTTGCACCAACGTTGGCCTTCCTTGGTGCACTTGTGGCGCCAACGTTAGCCTCCAAGTTAGGGGCTAACGTTGGCGCAAAATTTTGGTGCCCAGGGAGG
>NC_029792.2:70186817-70187857 GCF_000816755.2 Arachis ipaensis
TCAAATTTTCAGCTTGCATTTGTTCCAACTTCCCAAAAGATTCATGAGATTGAAAGGCATGTTCTTCTTGCATCACAAGGAATCTTTACTCGAATTCACTTTGTTTGTTCATTATTCTTAGCTCCCTTTCTTCTTGTGCTTGTTGGTTTTTCATGTATAGAGAATGGTATTCCTCTTGCCTTTCTTAAATTCTCATGTACTGTTGTGACAATCTTCCTATTGCTTCTTGCATTTGAGTCATATCCATATTGCCATGTGGGAAAAAGTGTGGCTGTTCCTCCTCCTCTTGTGGCTCTTCTTCTATGTGTGGCTCATCTTCTTCCATTGGTTCTTCTCTTTGCCTTCTTCCATGTGGTCTTCGGCCTTGATGTGCTTCAAGGGGCATCATCATTCGTTCAATGGTTATGGGCATGCCTTGGCTTAACCACATTGGATTCTCCTCTTCCATTGGAACTTTGGCCTTTGCACACAACCTCCAAATAGTGAAGAGTGGAATTTCAGGATAGATTCTTTTCTCGTTCATCCATTGAATTTGCATTTGATGAAACCAAGACTTGAATCTCCGTTGGTCATATTCATGTGTGTCTTCCTCCACCATGGGATCTTTCCCTTTTCTTCGTTTGGTTCTTGAGGAAGAGGCCATGATCACTTGGTTGGTTGAGTTTTGTGAGGTTAGAGAGAGTGTGGAGAATGTTGGAGAATTTGATGCGTGTTTGGAGCAAGAAGAGATTGAGACCGAACTTGTTATGACAAGAAATGATGAAGGGAGGTTTAAATGGTTGGAGTTTAAAGCAAGAGAAATATTGAACAGAGCTTGTTATGTTGAGGAGAGATGAAGGGAATGAAGTTCCAAGGGTTAGAGTGATTCGGTCATGTGCATGGCTTGAAGGTGGTGTGTTTTTAATTGAACAATGAAAGGCTAGGATGCAATTAGACTTATAGGAATCAAAGGTGTGCATGTAAGGATAAATGAAGACAAAACTTGCTTCTTCACTTGCTTTTGCCGTGATCATTCTCAAGGAGTGGCAGATTTCTTTTTT
>NC_029792.2:70188014-70195920 GCF_000816755.2 Arachis ipaensis
GGCATTTGCTCAAGTGCTTCAGCCAAGGGGATATTGATTTCCAGCTTCTTAAAAATCTCAAGGAATTTGTGAAAATGCTGGTCTTTAACCTCTTTGTTGAATCTCTGGGGATATGGCAGTGGAGGTGTGATGCTCTTTCCTATTTGCTGCTGTCCCTGAGCCATTTTCTTTGAGCTATGTAGCTGGTTGTCCTTCTCTTTAAGTTTCTCAGTGCTTTTGTTTGGCATCACAACTTGCTCTTTAGCTTCATCGTCCTTTGCTTGCTTCTCATCCTCTGTTGGTTCTTTGCTGTTCTCTGCTTGTTTCTTTGTAGTGTCATCGTTGCTTATCAATGTTCTCCCACTCCTTAATTGTATTGCCTTGCACTCCTCCTTGGGATTTGGGATTGTGTCACTGGGCAGTGAGTTTGAAGGTCTCTCAACAGATACTTGCTTGGAGAGTTGCCCAATCTGCCTCTCTAGACTCTTTAGTGATGCTTCATGGTTTTTGTTTGTTATTTCCTGGTGTTTCATCATTTTTTCTATCAAGGTTTCTAAATTGGTGAGTCTTTGAGGTTCAGGTGGTGCTTGTGGTAGGTTGTGAGATGTGGGTGGTGGATGATAGGCATTTTGGTTGGTGGGTTGGTTATTGGATTGGTACTGGTTGAGATTAGGGTAGTTGTTTTGAGGTTTTCTGTATGTGTTTTGGTTAGTCTGCTGATGGTTGTAGTTTTGGTTGTTTCTTGGGTTGTTTTGATGAAATAGCATGAATTCATACATGGTTGATTAAATCAAAGGAAACATGAAAATCTACCCAATTAGCTTGCTTATGGCTCAAGAAAGTGCATAATTCTAATGAAAACAAAAGAAAAAGACTAGTTAAAATAGGCTAAGATGACTTGTCATCAAGTAGTTGTGTTGGAAAGGTGGTGGTTCTGTGTATGGTTCATTTGGCTCATAAGGTGGTTGGTATGGTGGATACGAGTTAGGGTCATATGGAGGTGAATGGTTGTAGGTGGCTTGTGAGTATGGCGGTTCAAAGCTGTGTTGAGGAGAGGGTTTATGCATATGGTGGTGGTTGTTGATAGTCCATTGGAGGTGGTTGTTGCCATGAGGGTTGATCAAATCCTTGTGGCTCCTCCCATCTTTGATTGTTCCAACCTTGATGCCTGTTCTCATTGTAATTTCTTCTTCCTGCAACATAATTGTAACCAGACTCATAGCTAAAGGGGTGAGAGTTCATAGTATCAAATAAAAATTAAAAATGAAAATAAAAATAATTTTAAATTAAAAGGTTATTGAAATTTAAATTTTGAATTTGAAAATTAAATTTTGAAATTTTGAATTTTAAATTTTTGAATTTTGAATTTTCGAAATTTGAAATTTGAAAACTTTTAAATTTTGAATTTTGAAAATTTTTTTTTTAAATTTGAATTTTGAAATTTGATTTTTGAAATAAGTTAAGATAAAATAAAAATTTTAAAATAAAAACCAATAACCTCTTAACTTAAGAAAAAGAAAAAATAAAAAACAAAAATAAAGACAAATAAAAAAAGCAAAAATAAAATATTTACAATAACCAATAATAAGGCACAGGTTTGCAATTCTCCGGCAACGGCGCTATTTTGACGTTAGGATTTTTGCCAGTAAAGAATTTCATAAAAACAGTCGCGTTGTAGATATAGTCTCTAAACCGACAGAAATTCCTTCGTACAAACGTTTTGGTTGTCACAAGTAACAAACCCCTTTAAAAATGATAACCGAGTATTTAAACCTCGGGTCGTCTTCTCAAGGAACTGCAGGGAAGTATGTTCTTATTATTGGTTATAGAGATTGTAAATTCGGGGTTTTAAGAATGAGGAACAAATATGACAAATAATTTAAATAGCAATTAAAATAAATAAATACTGTAAAGCAAACTTTTGGCAAGGTATGAGAAATTGGAAGTTCAAATTAGTTACCCTTCTCAACAATAAAGAAGATTGAATCTTAATTCCACTTAGTTAACCTTTGCTAGAGGAAAGGAAAGTCAATGGATTAATTAGTTTGATCTTCGAATCCTATTTATTTCCTAAGAAAAGATTGGGATTATTGAAGTTCAATTCAATTGGCAAGATAACAATTATCAATTATGCTGTTGAATTGGATAACTCCTGAGTTACTGATTTCTTAACTAAAACCAAAAGGGAAAAAGTAAATCTACTGGAATAAAAATGCCTTCAGATGGGAAGCAATAATCATATAAATAAAAGAAAGCAATGATAACTGAAATACCTCAAATAATATTAATTCAAAGAAAATCATAACATGAATGTAGCATAAGCCAAATAGGCAACATAACTAATATAAGCATTAAAGTATCTGAAAGTAAGAGATAAATATAAAGTAAAAGAACATTGAACCTGGGATTGAGAGTCACTCCTAAAACTAAGAGAAGTCCTAAATCCTAATCCTAAGAGAGAGGAGAGAACCTCTCTCTCTAAAAACTACATCTACTCCTAAAATTATGAATATGAAAGCCTCCTTATGAATGGATGCATTCCTCCACTTTATAGCCTCTAATCTGTGTTTTCTGATATGAGAATTGGGTCAGAAACAACCCAGAATTCACTGGTTGCGAATTTAACATGTTGAATTTCCGTCACTGCGACGTGTCCGCATGGAGCACGCGGTCGTGTCACCTAGCGTTAGGGCAAATATGGCATATTATATATCAAATCGAAGCCCCGGACGTTAGTTTTCTAACGCAACTGAAACTGCATCGTTTGAACTTCTGTAGCTCAAGTTATGACTGTTTGAATGCGAAGAGGTCAGGCTGACAGCTTTGCAGTTTCTTCAACTTCTTGTACTCCTTCCACTTTTGCATGCTTCTTTTCCATCCTCCAAGCCATTCCTGCCCTATAATCTCTGAAAGCACTTAACACACATATCAATGCATCTAATGGTAATAAGAAGTTTCAATCAATTTCAAAAACTGAGGCAAAAGTTATGATCAAACAAAGTTCACCAAAATTCCCTTTTTACCCAAATTTTGCATATACTCAAATTTACCAAATTCACAAGCCACATCCAACTAGATATATACCAAACCCCCATTTATAACACAATTTACCTTCTAGGGTCACCAATTACCATTCTCAAACATCAACATCAAATATATGACTCTAAATCAACCCTTCTCCAATACATTCACCAATCATTACCCCATTCATGCTTTAAATCCATATCCAACATTATACAATCATTCAAAATCATCAAGCATCATATCCCAACATCATTAATTCTCAACATATCAATATCATTCAGCATACAACATCAACCAACCACATAAATCTAAACCTATCCTATATGTCACTAGCCTAAGTGACCATGAATATTACATACTACATAGAGGAAACCCAAATCATATCTTGGCCGATTTTCAATATGCATCAAAACTCCAATTTAGCACAAACAAGCTCTCAACCACAATCCAAGCTTTTAATTCCACTCCAATAAGCACAATTAAGTTCCAATAGCTCCCAAAGCCACAATAATCAAACTATACACATATAAATCACCTCAAATCAACCTAGAGTTCCATTTAAACATAAATTCACAAGAGTTTAATGGCTCTTACCTTCTCCAACAGATTTAATAGCAAGAATCCAAGGCTAAGCAAGGATTAGAGCAAACCTAAACATCCAAAATCACAAAAACTCACTTAATCACAAACCCTAAGAACCGAAATTTTGGAGAGAAGAATAGAAAAGATTTTGTGGTTACCTTCCCAGTTTCTTGTATGGACTTTGTAGAGCTCTTCACAAGGAACGCGTAGCCGCAAATGTGATGACATGTCATCATGTCATGTTTTTTTATGCTTTTTGATACAAGAAATTGATGATTAGTGCTTAAATATTGAATACTTTTGTGCTTAAATGGTATATTTCTTTGATCTTTTGATTTTATAAACTTTATAGGAAATAAGAAGAAAAAGAAGCAAAAAAGCACAAAATAAGTTAAAAAGGAGAAAAGAGAAATTCTGGGGCACATTTTGGAGTTTGGGCACGCTTTGGAGCCTTAGGCCACGCTTTTAAAAGTGTGGCCCATGACTAAATCAAGAAAGCGTGCTCTGTTTTCACAATCAGTGCTCATTTGCAAAGAGAACGCTAAGTTAACTAACAGTGCGGCGATCGGAGCTCTCTAGCTCAAGATATGAGCTTTGGAAGATTGAGATGAATAGTGTTCAAGGGTTTCACTTCTTTCCTTTCTCCTTCAGCTGGGTGTGTGTGTTTGTTAGTGTCTTGTGATGAGATGGGTTCATTAAATGAGCCTTTTATATGTTGGGCTTGGGCCCAACTCGGGCTCGGTCCAATCTGTTAGCGTTTTTAGCCCGTTTGGCCCAACTTCAGGCCAAACCTTTAAAATTAACGCCCAGATTTTCATTTCTAATATTTTTCTAAAGTTTTTGACGGTTTTCACTTTTCTCATGCGGTACCAGGCAGACTTGAACCGGTTCAACCGGTTCAACTGGTTCAACTGCCGGTTCGCAATTTTTCACGATTTTTTCAGAAAATACATTTTCTGACTCAGAAAGACCCACTGAGTCCAAAAATCACCTTTAAATCCTCAAATTCTCACTCTAACTTTTCAGAATCTAATTTGGGCAATTAATCACTTAATTAACCAGTTGATTAGTTACGGTTCTTACATACACTATTGGGGTAACTAATTTCTAAGTAACAAAGTGCTATTAATGCATGTATATCTATATATTTCTTTGTGAATAAGGTAGTAGTAACTGTTGAAGGGGATAAGCAGTTAAAGATGAAATTTATTGGTAGCATATAATGCTAGAAAAAAGAGGGAGGATAAGGAAAAGAGCCATTTACTAAACGTTACCTTATAAGGGCGATACACAAGTGAGTTTAGACAGCAGCATGTTTTGACTATACAAGCTTTAAAGACGAATCTAGTTGGGACAGTAACAAGTCCTTTGGATAATGACTAGTTAACACAGAGTCCATTAATTAATTAAATCCATATACTAGTAATGCATGGTAATGCATGGTAGTGTCTTAATTAAGCATTCCTAGTTGAATATATATATACATGCATATGTGTATATAAATATTCAAGTGGCAGCATGTATATTAATTTAACATTTATGCTATATCTCACATGAGTGTCTTGAGAGCGCTTGTCCATCCATTTAGATTTGTCACTTTTAAGTGTGTGGGTTTCTTTGAAGACCTCCTCGTGGGTTGGTGTACGGCCCAACTGCTTTTTCTGTTCCATATAAAACACAAAAAAGAAAAATTTTACATAAATAGATGTCTATTAAATAAGATCTAAAGCCACTTAAATTATGTTACCATCCTCTCTATAGTTGAGCTCAATGGAATAGAACCACCGTAATGGACAGAATCACCTAAGAGTGACACTCGATTCTCCCTTGCTTTTTTCCTTATATGTTTCACAAGTGACAACAACCAGCCAGTCTGGCCAAACAGCTAGAGCAACTAAATTTAAAAGGCCAATAAAAGGTGCAGAGCATATAGCTATAGTCACCCCAGCAATAGTAAGAATGCGCCCCTGTATTACAATAAAAATATATGTACTTTTCAAATGAGTAGAAATGCAACCGAAATACTGACATTATAACAAGACAAACAAATAATTCAAAAAATGAACAATTAAGTGAATCACTGGACTGAGTGCATGGATGAGTCTGTTAAAGTGTTTAACTAGAACCAGGAGTCCAGGATTTTGTTGAGCAAGACTCCGATGATGATCTAATTTTGGTGAACTAGCAAAGAAAAATGAGAAGTGTAGAAGAATGGTCAAAGACAAGGCTGTTGGTGGTAAAACAACTTTCTCTTAGCAAATTTTCCAAACTTATCTGAAACTCATTCCTATCAAAACAATAATTTCAGTAAATTGATCAATAATATTCATGAGTCATGATGTGTGTGTGTGTTTTGGGGTAGGAGGGTTGTTTTTGTTTACCTTCTTGTTTTTAAACTTCAATTAATGACTGTAGGGGACCTTGATGAGAGAAGGATCTTGAACTGTAGGTCCTGTTTCACCAACCAGCAAAGCTTGTAAATTCTAACCTCCTCCTACTTTTTATAAAATTCAAGAAAGAAAAGAGGAAGAAGAAGAAATTAAGCACAAAATAGAAATTGAACAACTTGGCAGAGAATAATTAGAAGAAGAAGAATTAAATTCCAGATCTCAATCACAACCACCACAGCACCAAGAAGGATCAAAAATTACAGATTAACCAAAATTACATCATATAGATATAGAAATTACAACTTCAAGAATTCAACGATCTTCTTCAATACCTCAACATCAGTTCTCAGCATCATCAATCACAATTCCAGATTTTACAACACTGGCAATCCAACCAGTAGATGATGAAGGCGAGATCAAAATACAGATGTTCTTACCAAATGCAGCATCCGATGAAACGAAGTTGAGTAACTTAATATCTGATCTCATGAGGAGGTAAAAAGATATAACAGATACAAAAATAGCATGAACAATAGAGAATTTTCTGCAATACAAAATTTTGTTCAAGCAAAAGTATCAATTATGGAACAAATCTACAAAGTAAAATCATAACGCAAAGGAATTTTACCTATTATTCCATTTTATTTTTTTATTGCTCAATTTAACATATCTCATGAACAACAGAGAACTCATAATAACTATCTATCTATAAATTAAACAAAATAGGTTGAATAGATAAGCAGAAACACAATTCTGCTAATACTCCAAATGCAAAACTACCGAGAAGAAGCATTACCAGAGAAGAAGCCATTAACTGAATTAAATTTCTGTTCTAGACAACATTCATCAAGCTCATATTAACAATTTTCAGCATTGTTCAGCAATCCAGATTAACAATCTAAACATTTCTCAGCTATTTAGAATCAAAACCTAATCTAATCCTATTTTAACAACCTAAAAATCCACTAATCAAAAAATAAATCTAACTAAAATAATTACTAAAATCAAACTAACTAAACAAAATTAATTGAACTCAACAGAAATTAAAACAATTTTGAAACCAAAACTTGGAAGCAGAGACAATCAAAACAGGGCAGAGGGAAAGAAGGATGCTCAGGTCTCTACGGTTCGAACAGGGGGAAAGAGAGAGGTGGCACCGCGGCTGACGGTGGAACCAATTTTGGTCGCCACGGAGCTAGGGCTTGCGCGAAGGTAGCCGCAGCATTGACTGGAGGAGATGATGGTTGTAGTGCTGGAAGAGATGATGGCTATAGCCAGAACTGAGGGTGATAAAAGGAGAGAGAGAGGCACGGCGGTGATGGAGCTTGAGCTTGCTTTGTTCTGTGAATGAGAAAGAACGAGAGAGACAGGGTTTGTGTTCTACTGGTTCAGTGTTTAAAAAAGAGGAGAAGAAGGAGAAGGTAGCTGCAGTGGTTAGGGTGGTCAGCGGTGGTGCTGTGGGTGAGGAAAGGAGAAGAAGAAGTAGCCTGTTGACAGAGAAGAAGAGGTAGCTGCTAGGTTTATCTCGTTTGATTTGTGTGCTGTGAATGGAGCTCGGGCAATGGTAGGTTTAGCTTATTATTTCTGACAGAAAATCCGTCTGTAATAATTTAATGGAACGTAGCGTTTTTGTCCATTTAATTACAGACGAATTTTTCATCTGTAACTATTTCCCACAAAAAAAAATTAATTTTTCTGACAGAATTATCGACGGATTCTCTTTTCTGTCTGTAATTTATGCTTATTCATTTTTTTATTTTCCGACAAAAAATCTCTCTAAAATTTCGTCTGTATTTCCGTGGGATAAAATCCGTCGAAAATATCCGTCTGTAATAACTAGTTTTCTAGTAGTGACTTTTTACAATTTTAAAATTATCCAAGATATATAAAAAAGAATTTGTGCAGTGTTGTGTTGGTTTGATTTATTTTTC
>NC_029792.2:70195951-70204694 GCF_000816755.2 Arachis ipaensis
CTTTCTTGGAATAATTTAAAATTTTAAAATTTAGATAATTATAATTTAAAGAGTAAAGTATTATTTTAGTCTCCAATGTTTGGGTCAAATCCTAATTTAATCCCTAAAATTTCAAGTGTCTTATTGCTGTCCCAAAAATTTCAAACAGGTTAAATATTATCCTACCGTTATATTAATAGTTAACGTAATAAGTGACATAGACGTTAATAACGTTATTAGGTAAGTCATATCTTCTTCCATGAGTTAGAAAAACATAACCAAAATCTTCTTATAACATTTTTTTCCTCAATTTTTTTTCTATACAACATTTTAAATTCTAACAATCAATCATTAATGCTTTAAAATCAACGAAAAAATTTTTATATTTGAGATCGTTGATAAATCGATTTCACTTACATATTCAACTCGAATGGTAATAATTTTTTCAGTATGCGAATTTTTTGTGTCAAATTTAATGATGGAACAACATTGAACTCACTTAAATTTTTTTTTGGAATTGAAATAGGATGTTTGAAAGTTTTTGGAATTGAAATAGGACGTTTGAAATGTTAGAGACTAAATTAGAATGCAAAATTAAATATTTTGTAATTTTAACATTTTAAATTATTTAAACAAAATTGGATGAAATAGAAAAAAAACAAGCCAACACAACACTACCCAAAAGGTTTTGTATATATCATGTATAATTTTAAAATTTTAAATAATTAATTTTTTAATTTAAAAATTTAAATTGTTAATTTTTTTTCAAATAGAATATTTAATTAATCATACAAGTATAATAACATAAGTACGTAATATTATAATTAAATTGTTATAATAATACACATATTTCGTATTTTCAGTACACTAACATTAAATTTATTATGCATGTATATACACGTATCCAAGACTATTACTTAACAACAATGCTAGGGAACCAAGAAGGTATCATCCAAAAACCAGCTAAATGCCTCTGAGTGAATCTAAAATCTCTACGTGGATGGTGCTTATGCTAGGCATTAGGATGTTTCTTTTCTTTGTAAATCGGATGGTTTTAAATCTATTTTTTGATTTATCATGTTTTAGGCATTTGGAGAGAGAAGGAGGGTGAAGAGACAGAAGCTAATTGAATTAGTTTCTGTGATTCACGTTGCAATGATACTGAACGTATCTCCTCCTAATTTGAATGTGGTGAAACATTTAATAACCAATATTTTAAATCATAAATAAATAAGTTAATATACATGGATGTTTCTTCTGTTAAGTATTAGAATGTTTCTTTTTTATACTAAATGGATGTTCTTTTATATATATTTTGAATATTTTTGTATTGCAAATGTGAATATCTTTATTTTTTTTTAAGAATTTCATAGATTTTTAAGAATTCTTCTCCTTCGTTCTTTCCTTTCCACAGTCGTCGCCCTCTCTTCCATCCTCAAGATCCTCAAGTTCGAGGTGTTCGATGAAAGGACTCCCGGTGCCAGAGAAGCCATGGAAGCCATTGTTACTGCCATCATAGGTTGCCGACTCGAGAAAACTGATCCGGTGTCTGAGGACGCCGTTATGATGAAGATTCTTCAGGTTCTTGCAAATCACTTATTACTCTCCAAAGAAAACGACGGTAACAAGAACGTTGCCTTTTCGCCTTTGTGCATCAAACTCCTTCTTGGCATTGATGCCGCCGGGTCCAAAGGTCCGGTTTGTGACGAATTCCTCTCGTTCCTCTCTGATCAGAATCCATCAACAATCTCAACTCCGTGGCAACTCAGCTCTTATCCTCTGTGCTTGTCGACCGTTCTGCGAGCGGCAGACCTCTCCTCTCTTATGCTAATGATGTTTGGGTTGACAAAAGCCTATCTATGAAGCCTTCCTTCTCACAAGTTTTGGAGAATACTTACAAGCCCACTTTGGCTTCACTTGATTTCACTAACAAGGGTGAAATAGCGAAGGAGATTAACTCATGGGCTGAAAGGGAGACGAAAGGCGTTGTTATGTGGAAGAGAAGAGGAAGGTTTTTATAAACTTTAATTAAGTTTATTTGATCAGTTTAAAATTTTTTAAATTTTGAATTTAAAATTTTAAAATTAATTATTAATAATTATAATTAATTGAGTTATTCATTTTTTGGTTGGTTAGACACTTGGTTCCTATACTTTTCCATTACTTAAATATGCCTATACACATATTCTGGGTAAGACACCTAAATATGCAAATACAGATGGCTGTATTTGTTTATAAGGATGGGATATTGAGACAGAGATATAAAGACAAAAATTATATTTGATAGATGAGACATGAACAGAAACATTGTATCTAGAGACGCTAAATTAGTGTATTTTGTGTCCATCCTGTCACGAAGGACACAGAAACACTAACAAATGACACAACTTATTTTTTATTTTTTCTTTTATTATTCTTAGTGCTTGTTTGGGCGCCATTATCTTGATAAAAAATGAAAAAAGATCTGTTTTTATTTTTTAGCGTGTTTGGCAAATTTCTAGTAGTAAAAATAAAAGCACTAGAAAAATAAAAAAAAAAATCTTTTTTGAGAAGCTGTAATTTACATCTTTTTTTAAAAAGATCTTTTTTTCTTAAAAAAAGATATTTTTTATATAATAAATAAACAAAAAGTACTTTTATATTGTTATACCCAAACATAATTGATAGATAAAAAGATCTTTTTACATGAGATACCCAAACATAAAATTACTTTTACTTTTCCATAAGATCTTTTAAAAAAAGATCTTTTCTTAGAAGCTCACCGAAACAAGTCCTTATTAGTTTTTCAAAATTATATTTTTTATTATTATATTTTTTTCTCAAATTTTTTGATGAAAAAAATGAGAATAAATTGAATTTTTATAATTTGTTCTAATTTATCACCAAACAGAATACAAAAATATAAAATTTTGTGTCTCTATCCTTTTTCTTGTCATGTCCTGTTCTCAGAAACAAATACAACAATAGAGATGACAATGAGACTCTGCGGGAACGGGGACCTTCCCCCGCTCCCTCATCCCCATTTAATAAAATGCTCCCATATCACCGCCTCATTCTCATTGCGCGTCCCCATTTATTTACCCCTGCCAAAAAGATAGATATCTGCGGTATCCATGAATATTTAGTTTTAATTTTTTTTAAAAAAAATTAATACAATCATAATAAAATTCAATGTAATTCAACTAAATATATCAAATTAAAAAGCGATCAAACAGATGTCTAACATAAATCAATATACACACAAAATTTTTAACATACAAATTAAAATAAAATGACACAAATTTAAATAATTAGCTATTGTAAATTTAAATATACACATAATTAATTTGTTCTTTTATAAAATTTAAAAAAATAAAAATAAAGACCATTAAACATACATTTATATAAAGATATTCAAGTAATTTTTTTTTTAGAAATTTATGGATCTTTTTGAGTCGGGTTCGCCCCCACTTCCATTTATTTATGAGGATGGATTAATTTGTTGGAAGCTTCTAGCATGAGGAAAGTATTTTAAGGTCCTTAATGGACCAGGATAAATTAAAAATATGTAAAAAATATTGGGGTCACTTTGAAATATGATAAACAAGTAATTAACCTTTACATGACTATCACATTCATATGATCATCACGTGTGTTTAAAGAGAATTCAAAACCCATATTCTTGAAGAGTTCATACCATTCTTTACACGTGTCAACATCACTAATAAGAGAAATACTGCAAATTTAAATTACTTGTTCATTTCTAAAAATTTTTATCAATTTGTTATTTAATCTAATAGAACCTTTCATAATTAGTACAACTTTAAAGTAGAGTTTTATAAATTTACACATTTTTTATATGGCATTAATATAAGCCATTAAATTGGAATATTTTTTCCTAGTCCTTTAAGAACCGTTTCAAGTTTCCCCACCTTAGACAATTCCTTTTTTGTTATTCCTAAATACATATATCTAAGTACCTGATTTATGAACAAAGGTATATTTTGTATGTTTCTCCCGAATGCAAGGGTTTATTTAACTGTTACACCCTAATACTTTTTAACTGAGTTAAGCTTTATTTGGATTATATTTAGTAGCTGATATTTAAAATTTTGCGAAATTTTTCTTTTAAAACAAATGTGAAATATTTATATAAAATAATTTATAGATAAAAATATTGAATAATTAGTTTTTATTAGAATAGTTACTAGTTGAAAAATATAAGTGGATTTGAAAATACTAACATGAAAAATCGGTGTGTTAAACTATGAAGGCACAACAATGACAAGCTTTACTCATACCAAATAAAAAAGGAAACATAATAGTTACAATTGCAATCAGTCAATAAGGATAAAACAAGACACATAGGAAATTCTAATTCTCTTAATTTGTTTAATTATGGCTAAAACAATCGCATATTCTTCCTTTTTAAGGTAAACGTTTAATGTTTTGTATCTACGTCCTCGATGGCTTGCTCCCACTAGTGCACCTATCTTTTCACCTCAACTGTATTGTTTCGTACTGCATCGTTCCTGAAGATAGTACAGAGAGAGGGGTGAGAAACAAAAGTTTCTCAGTAGTTTATCTATATGGTGTCATCGTATCCATCTCCAACCACTCCGAGTTTTAAAATAAAAACAGTGATGATGCAATGTTGTTCAATTATTATTTTCAAAAGTCTTGATTAGTCGGAGTGGTGTAACTTTTAGATGCTTCTCATTTACTTATGTTATGACATGTGTAATGCATACAAAATGCCTATAGCGTTAAAACATATAAAGGTAACTCATAAACCTTGGTATGATATTTTCATAGGCCATAAAGCAAGACGAAATAAATAATAAATAAGAGAAGAATAGTAACATTACTATAGATAAGTCAAACAGAATAGATCTGAATAAAATAAAGATCTTAAACAATATCACACATCATACAAAAAGGAACTTTGAAAAAAAGAAGGATATTTGAATGCAATAATAAACATAATCACAAATAAAAATAAAAAAATAAAAGAAGAACAATCATGATCACACTTTTCATTGCACTCTTCATTACTTTTTCTTGTAGCTTTTATGGAAGGTATTGAGCTCAAACCGGTATAAAAGGTAGGAGTCCCCTTCCCTTACCGAAGGTTCTTATCCCAAACGTTTTGACGATCACCTTCCCTTACCGAAGGATCATATCGATATCTTGTCTTTAGGGGTCACCTTCCCTTACCGAAGGATCATTCCCTCAGTTCAATTTACAATCAAGGTTATTTAGACATACACAAGAAAAGAGTTATATCAACAAAGATATCTTATTATATAAAATTGATGGGAGTCTCCTTCCCTTACCGAAGGTTCCCAAAAGTTTGCCGATCACCTTCCCTTACCGAAGGATCATCTCGATTATCTTGTCTTTGGGGGTCACCTTCCCTTACCGAAGGATCATTCCCTCAGTTCTTTATGCACATAAAATTTTTATTATAATGCATAATGCGTATGAAGGGAAGAGACATTATATCATGACATGTAATGCTAACATCTATATATGACATAAAAATTAGCATAAAACCCCTACCTCGAGTGAAGTTCCGCTAGGTATTCCGATGCAAATAGATGCGGTTTGTTAGTGAAGAGAGACTTGTTTCATGATTAGACTTTGTGTATACTAGAATTTTTTGTATAGAAAAGGGAATAGAATGATAAAGGAAGGATCAAATAGCTCTCAGGTATGTGCAGATTATGTTAAGAGGCATTTAGGTGAAATCTTCAATCTGGATCGTCACTTTGTGAGCCCTATAACTTTTTCTACGTTTGAAATTTGGAATTAGCTAATAGAGACAAATTTATGGAGAATTGAATTAGCTTTAAAACTAATATCAAACGAAATCAATCGGATAACAACATCTTGATATATTCTCAAAATACTGTTAGTATATCAGGCTGGCTGATAAGAGCGCAATTTTCTACTATGAACTCATAACTGATTTATCTATCTAATTTAATTTGAATTTGATTTTATACTGAACTTAAGGAATAGAGCTAGTATTCTTATCTTTTCATATAACTAAATATCATTCAAATCTAATAAATGTAGAATTAGTTATGACTATATTTTAAAAGGTTGTTTACTGTCGGTTAGAGATTTACTACCACTAGTGCTTTCATATGTTTAAATTTTAAATTCAAATCTTAAATCATTACCATTTTAATTAATTAATTAGTTATTAAAAAAGAATAAATGACCATTTGTACCCATGAGAGATGAAAACGCTGACATTTGTACCCATGAAAGCTCGAAACTAATCTTGTACCCATGATAGATGCTGTCCGTGTGAACAGCCACCTCCCTTCACCACAACCTCCGGCGACAACCCACACCGCCGCGCCCCTTTCTCTTCTTCTTCCCCTCTTCTCACTCCTCCTCTCCACCAAACAGCCGCGACACCCAACCTTCTCCGCAGCGTCTGTCCGAACCCTACCTCCCCCAAAGCTCCCAACAGTATCAGACAAGCCAAAAATTTCAAACAGTAGCATGAATCAAAAACAGCAAAATTTTCAAACACCAGCATGAATCAAAACAAACCTAAATCCACTAACATGCATTTTTAACTAACCAAATTAAGCAAAATGAACTAAAAGCAATACAGTGAAAGAAACAGAACTCAGGGAAAAACGCAGGGGATGGAAGACACAGGGAAAAACGGAGGGGATGGAAGACACAGAGGCTGCACCCTGTTCTGGTCGTTCCATGGGAGAACGGGAAACGGGGCTGGAATCGCGACGGTGCTAGGCTGGTTCGCGATGGTGAGACGGGATGACAGAGAAGGAAGAAAAAAGGGGAAAAGGGGCTCATCGTCGGCGTTGCTGTGGCTCGTCGACGGCGCGGCGGTTCGGCCAGTGAGAGAGAGGGAGGAGAAGGTGGCCGGTTCGTTGGTGTGGCTGAGGAAGACAGAGATCACACAAAGGGAAGAAAAGGGAAGAGGGTTGCGGTGGCTCGTAGAGGCCGACGGTGATGGTTGGCGGAGCTAGGGTTCGGACAGGGGAGTGGTGACGGATTGGAATGCCGTAAGGACGCTGCGGAGAAGGTTGGGTGTCGCGGCTGTTTGGTGGCAGACGAGAGGAGACCCAGGAATGGAGAAGATGGCCGCTGTCGCTCTAGGCTTTGGTGGAGAGGAGGAGCTAGCGCTGTGGTTTCTGGGCTCAGCGGAGGTGAGAAGAGGGGAGAAGAAGAGAAAGGGGCGTGGCGGTGTGTGTTGTCGCCGGAAGTTGTGGTGAAGGGAGGTGGCTGTGGCGGTGCTGAGGTGATGGTGATGGAAGTTATGGAGGTTATGGTGATGGTGATGGTGAAGAAGATGAAGATGATGAATGGTTGGCTCAGATTTGGGGGGGGGGAGGGGGAGGTTGGGAGTGCCACGTAGGTTTGGAAACCCACGAACCAAGCTCAGATCCAAGCCAGGGTACTTTTGTCACACGGACAGCATCTATCATGGGTACAATATTAGTTTCGAGCTTTCATGGGTACAAATGTCAGCGTTTTCATCTCTCATGGGTACAAATGGTCATTTATTCTTAAAAAAAATGACTTAATTCAAAAAGTTGGGATGTTACATTAACACGGTTAGATTTAGAGCCCGTTTGAAAAAGTTTAAAATTAACTTTTTTGAAATTTTGACTTATGAATTTTTCTGGTATAATTTTTAAAATTAAATTACAACTTTTTGAGAAGCTATTTAGGAGCTTATAGAGAAGTTAAAAAAATGACTTCTCTCATAATACTTATACTTTTTATCACATTTCAATAAAATAAGTATTTTTAGAGTTAAAAATTCAAACACAAAATAACTTATTTATAAGCTACTTATAATATAACTATTTATTGTTTAAGCTATTTTGTCAAAAGAAACTTAATTAAGCTATTTACCCAAACTGAACCTTAGTTATTTTCAAACCCTCTTACTTACTTATCCCTAATACTGAGTCATTAAATTGTATTTTTTTAAAGGTAAATACCAAATCGGTATCCGAAAGATTCTGACGCTGACAAAACAGTACCTGACTTTTGTTATTGACAAAATAGTTCCTTAAAGATTTTAAAATTTGACAAAATCGTCCAACCGTGAAAGGATGATATCACAGTGAATGAAAAATGCTAATTGGTCGTCAGAAGAGAGTTTCAATGATGGTAGAGAGCTCTAGCGACGTTTCTGATCTTCTTCTTCTTTGCCATGGCAGAAGGGGACGCAGCGGCGAGGTGATGCCATGGCGGAGGGGACGCATAAGGGACGCAACAATGTGTTGAAGAAGAAGCGGCGAACACGAGAACGCAACGAGATATTGCCATGGCAGAAGGGGACGTAGCAGCATGCCATGGTGGTCTGGCAAAAGGGGACATAGTGACGTGTTGAAGAAGAAGAAGCGGCAAATACGAAGAACACGGTGAGGTGCAGCGACGTGACATGGCGGTCTTCTTCAGCTGCCATGGCAGAAGCGGACACAGTGAACACAAAGAAGAAGAAGAGGACACAGTGGCATGTTGAAGAAGAAGAAGCAGTGAACACAAAAAAGAAGAAAAAGGTGGTCAGAAAAATGTCACCAGAGCTCTCTTCCGACGACTACATCAGCATTTTTCATTCACTGTCATCCTTTCATGGTTGGATGATTTTGTCAAATTTTAAAGATTTTCAGGAGTTATTTTGTCCATAACAAAAGTCAGGTATCATTTTGTGCTAGAATCTTTCGGATAGCAATTTGGTATTTATCTTTTTTTTTTATATATAATTTGTGTGTCTTAGTATTCA